>NC_084734.1:42358842-42431342 GCF_033978785.1 Entelurus aequoreus
GTGTTTCACGGTTTGTGCTATGGCGCCATCTTTTGGACGAATTCGCTCATTGTAGGTGCTGCAGTGTCCTTCCATTTGGTGCTTTCAACAGCCGAGGTAGAAGTGGCGTAAAGTCTTCCTGCCATCCATTGCGTTTTTACTGGTATGGATTCTTCATTCATTACTCCAAGCAACGTTTTTAAGTTTTACAGTATAACTTTAACAATTCATACTTACTAAACCGTCCCATGTGTGATGTCTGTAGGGGTGTTTTCATGCATATTTGTACATGCTATCGTAATGAAATGAAGCTAGCGTCGTTAACATTAGCTAATATGCCAACACGTTTACGAGTGTCTGTGTTAGGAATATCAACTTACAACGGCATCCTTTTTGTATTGTTTCAGTTTCATAAATTCCTCAGTAAATTCACCAAGTTATATACAGAGTTATTGAGCCGGTTTAGCTGATTGGAGAGCTAACTTCTGCAGCTAGTGGGTCCATGACAATGGCTTCTGTTTTGTTTGATCAACCGTTTTACTGCCGTGTTACAGACACTGTTTGGAAACAACTAAAGTATGTAAATGATCATTTACAAAATCTTACTGTGTAAATAGCTCATTTTGCAACGTATTTATCTGTGGCCCATATATATGGAAAACTTTTTTTTCCCAAACATTTTGTGTGTGTGGCTTATATCCCAATGCGCTCTATATTCCAGAAAATATGGTAATAAAAGGGAATAAGGAATCATTTTAAATAGTGTTAATATTATTACACTGTCAATTGCACTAACCATGAATAAATAAAACCATTTACAGTTAATATATGTGATTGGTATCGGCCAATCTCACTCATGAATGATTAGTGTAGGAATCGGTTGCATAAAATAACCCTAATCGCAATATCCCTACTGTTTTTGTTCATACCAAATAAAATAACAATATTTTGTACTTTGAATAAATACAAATATTGAAAATGTTAGCTGTCCTGCTTTTAGCCTCCAAACCAGTTCATTCAGACATTTTGTTGACTCTCTTACAGGGAAAAGACACTTTATACCACAACTGAACGAACAAAAACAGTAGTTATTTCTTTGAGTTATCGGCACATTGTTCATGACAGGTTGTGTATGTGTTTTTTTTTCTTACCTTGAAAATGATCTTCTTGGGCTTGGCCTCGGGCTTTGGAGGCGCAGGCTTCTGCAGAATCAACAGAACCTTGTTAAGACTGAGCCAGCTAGTTGCTATAATTTGTTTTTGTAAGTAACTTTAATTGTACTTGTAAATTAAGCTAAAGGCACTACTAAGAAACTCATCCAAGATTAGGGATTACTCAAAAATTAATTGACCGCCATCCACAATAAATATTATACAAACTTTTTAATATGCAACATTTTCCTAATTATAGAAGTAATAATGACATGCTTTCAAGGACGTAACGCTTTCCAGTGTAATGATAAACCGTGGGAAAATTTACAACAGTTAGTACAGAGGAACATGGATTTACGAACCTCTCAATGTACAAACTTTTCAATTCACGAACCACAGATTGAATAAAAATATGCTTTGGTGTACGAACATTGTCTCAGTGTATGTAGGTTTCATCCACCCATGTTGTGCCTCTCAGGGCAGCTATTTTGTGCACATCCATTGCGGCCGAGCTGATTGATCTCCAGTGCTCATTCAGTCAGCATAGTGCCTCTGTTAGCTACTGTGCTACTTAAGTGTTTTTTAGCCTTTTTGCAACATTTTCTAGTTTTGTTAGCATGATATGAGTCCAAAGAAAGTAGTGGACAAGTGATGTGTGATTTGAAACATTCAAGAAGTATCCACAGTGTTGTGGATCCACCCCTGCCCCTCCCTTTTGCTGCAAATCAAGATTAACTGACAAAGTAAAGTGGACTTAAGTTTTTTCCCCCCAAGTACTTGTAGTGACCTAGCTGTTAAAGTTATGGAATTTGGAGATTTCAAACTGTGAGTGCACCACAGGGCTAGTGACAGTGTGTGTGCGTGTCAGCAGGCTGCAAATGAAAACAGTTCAGCTAGTTGTTTGGACTTTGTAATTAAATAGAAAGTTGACCCATGACCCCCTTGTTATGTTTGTTTGATATACAGTTAGTACTGTATAGCGCTTTATATTGTGTTCAAATGTACAAACTTTTACTAAAATATGGACTTTTATTGAGGCTGTAACACATTATTCATGTTTACATTGTTTCTTATTGAGAAATGTTCTATAATACGTATATGAACTTTTCTATTTATGAACTCTGTTGAAAAAACAATTTTAATGATTGTAAAATGTGGTTGATGACCACACTTTGAAAAACTCAGCCATACTGCTCATTTTCTAGACACTTAAACGTTTAAAAAAAAAAAAACTTGGTAAAAAACAAAACAAATAAAACTTAAGTGTGTGTAAAAGTACTTTTTGAGCACATTTAGCAATACCTTGAAATAATAATGATAACCGTGATAATTTTGGTCACAATAACCATGATATGACATTTTCATATTGTTACATCCCTACTTGCTTTGTAGCCTAGTACTACAATTAAAACAGCATATCAGTTATTTTAATTGTTAAAAAAAGTTAAGTTAAAAGGCTACAAAGGTGAAACCAAGGAACATGCAACAGTACATAAAAATACACATGCACAAACACCATGCAAAGAGTTCCACATGTATAGAAACAGAAGCTATGTGGTGAAGCTGCATGATCCTAGACTGCAATGCTCACATATCTACTACCATTGCAGAAAGACAGGCTTCCACATCTTTGAGGAAGACTTTTGACAAAATTCTGGAGTTGTCTGTGGACATTTTGTCTGCCTGTGAGGTCAGAGATCACTGTTGTGGACCTGAGACTGGGCGTCCCAATGGGCTTCCGCCATTGGACCACGCTTTGTGCACTATGATCACAAAAGTGTCTTTGTGAAACTTCAAAATGTCTTTTTGAAAGTAGAATTAAGACTCAAGGCTCCCGTTCGACCTCTGATTAGTTAACTAATTGATACATAGTTAATTTTGCTGAATTAAAACACATAATCATGCAGCCTTCAATATCCACAGGGTGTTGCTTACACCACATTAGACCACGAGTGGACTAAAGACAACAGTAATAAGACAAGAATACGAGACAATTTTAGACGCCGTGTGTAACCGGTGGAGGACTCAACACCGAGCTTGTGTTACTGGGCCTTGTGGACTGGATGCGGGAGGAAGGAGAGGATGGAAGTAAAGATAGCGAGGCTGAGGGGGACCAAACTTACCGCTGACAATCTCTCTGACTTTCTGGTGGGCTACCGGAGCAAAAGATGATCAATGAGAGAGAGAGAGAGAGAGAGAGAGAGAGAGACAGTGACAGAAAGAGAGAGGAGACATATCAGTTGTACCACAATAGTCTTATCTTCAGCTGATCTTCTTGCTGACTGCATGTACAGTACGGCTTCTCAGGATGAGGCCAAATCATCATGCAGACATACATTTTGCCAGCACTGCACACACACACACAAATACACACATACGGCAAGGTTTACCTCTTGTTTTGTGACTTTGGAGGCCTCTTTGCCCTCAGGACCCTCAGAAGACTGTAGGACCCACAATAAGATATGGAGGAACGGTTAAAATAGTGACAGCTATGGCCAAACATTTTCAATATGAAGGAAACGTATGATAACTTGCTAAGTGTATCAATCAATCAAGCAAACTTTATTTATAAAGCGCTTTTCATACATAAAAGAAATGCAACGCAAAGTGCTTTACAAAGTTAAAAACAAAACCCCGATGACCCAAATCACCCATTATCACATACGCACACATGGACACAGATACCAAACACAAACACACTCGCACACACAACACACACACATATGCAACTATATGAATGCATGGCTGAGTACAGAGGAGACATGTGAGTAAACACTATCACAGGACCCATCACACCATGGCCACAAAGAGCCCCCCAGGACGGCCGATAACCCCTGAGGCAGATGGCTCCCTCTGAGGAACGTTGGTAAGTACAAAAATAAGTTTAGGGTGGTAGACAACCACAATGTATCCGACTAAGACAAACAATTTTTTAAGTTTTGTTACAAACACACAGAACAGTTGCTACATCATCTCAATATACTTGAGGTATGTCGGGGGCTAAATGCTCCAATTACCTGGCAGAATCCTATGGCCACAGGGTGCACGGTAATAGCAGCTGTGGCTGTAAGCAACATCCTGACGTTGTTCTTTTTAAAACTTGAACTCCACAAGATGACAGTAGCCGCAATTGAAGTATGAGCAGCTTTATCTGTCTCTGCATCGCTATTACAACATTATTGGTGCTGTTTTGTGTAATATGCAGTACTTGCTAATAAACAGCCATGGGGTCAATAGAACAAAATGTCATGCAAATTTTACTGAATCGTTGTTAAAGTTTTAAAATTAGGTTATACGCAATCATTTTCATATTTCGGCAATAATAGCCTCTCTGTGTCTGCTTCCAATAACCACTGTCTGTCTCTTTGCGGTTGAGCTGTAGTGTAAAAATGTTCATTGTAAATTCACAGCAAATTATTGGCTTGTAATTGCATTACTATATAACATTTACAGTAACTGCAAAGCTGAAATTTCACAGTTGATTACAATAAAGTTACAACTAAATGCTATAACTTTAAAGTTGTAATTTCATAGTAATTACAATAATTACAATTGTAGTTTTATTGTTAATTACTCTCGTTTTAACAGCATAATGTCAGTTACTGTACAAGAGTGTGCAACGCAGTCTATGGAACCCCTTAGGAGACAATATTTATTAAGCTATAAGACAGGGGTGTCAAACTAATTTTAGATCGGGGGCCACATGGAGAAAAATCCACTCCTAAGTGGGCCGGACTGGTAAATTTCAGATTGTTTTCTTTGTTTAAAAATAGAACAAGCACATTCTGAAAATGTACAAATCATATTGTTGTTGTTTTGGGTTTTTTACACTTACATGTTGCGGTTAATAGTATTATATCTTTATTTGTCGTTATTTATACTTTCTGAATAAATTATGTGATAATGTTAATCAGTCAACTCATTGGTATCAAGATAAAACAATTATATCAAAATCAAATTACAGCATGTTATTTATGTAGTTTACTAATTTTCCTCAACTGATGTACTAACATCACGTGTTTTTTGTGTGTGTTTTTTTTACATATGTAACATCATCTACAAAGATACAAATAATTGCTATTGTGACATCTAGTGGACACATTTAGAACAGCGGTTTCTTTCATTCAAAAATTTCGGCTCATTTTTATACTTAGCAAACTCATCCCGGGGGCCGGATAAAACCGGGCCGTACGTTTGACACCCCTGCTATTTACTCTGAAATAACAGGTAATTGCTGTGAAATATAAGGAAATTGTCATTTTCACAGGCATTTTTTTTTACAATTAAAGCAAATTTTGATTACACTATTTTACTGTGAAAAATACTGTCAAATGCTGTGAAATCCTGGTATTTTTTGTACAATGTATATAAACTGTATAAAATAAATTTTCTCCATTTTTAACAGTCAAGCGAAGCAATACGATACAAAGTTTCCGACTGCATCAATGCAACATTTAAAGTTAAAGTACCAATGATTGTCACACACACACTAAGTGTGGTGAAATTAACCTCTGCATTTGACCCATCCCCTTGTTCCACCCCCTGGCAGGTGAGAGGAGCAGTGAGCAGCTGTGGTGGCTGGGCCCGGAAAACATTTTGGTGATTTAAAAAGTTAAAAAAGTTAACGTACCAATGATTGTCACACACACACTAAGTGTGGTGAGCTTATCCTCTGCATTTGACCCATCCCCTTGTTCCACCCCCTGGCAGGTGAGGGGAGCAGTGAGCAGCAGCGGTGGCCGTGCTCAGGAATCAAGTTTGGTGATTTAACCCACAATCCCAACCTTTGATGCTGAGTGCTAAGCAAGAAGTAATGGGTCCCATTTTTAGTCTTTGGTATGACTCGGCCGGGGTTTGAACTCATACCTACCAATCCCAGGGCGGACACTCTAACACAAGGCCACCGAGCAGGTATTTGATGGCCTTTATTTCTTATCTCGACCATGAAATTAAAGATGTTTTGCACCCCCCGCGACCCCCAAAGGGACAAGCAGTAAAAATGGATGGATGTACATGTTATGTTACAAAACAATCCAAAAATATAAATGCCACAGTGCGTATTGGGCAGCATGGATGCAATCATCCCTAACTTGATGTGGGGCAGCCAGGAGGTGCCAGTGTTGGATTAGGATGGGCCCAAAATACCAACCCCCCGCCCCCGCCCCTTCCCCTGTCCTCTCATACACAGTCTCGCACACACGCAGACACGTACACACACGGACACGTTCACGCGCACACTCGCGCACAATGGTAGCATCCACAAAGATGCCAATGCTTATTGCATCACATCCACGGTGGCCTTCATTTATATAATCATTTTTAAAATGATTATCTTTTTAACGTTTTAAATGGTCACATGACCGCCATCAGCCCATTTATGCATGTATCCTCTCGTCGTGTCCCCGTGACATTGTGCACTGTCCACGAAGACAGACAAAAAAACAACAAAAACAACAGCTAAATGAGGATGAAAACCACGAAAGTATGGCGCTGAAAGATAATTTAAAGCAAAATTACGTCTCTTAGCTTTCCCTGCACCCTCATTGCTTGTTTTTTTTTTCAACCGCTCAAATTGTGAGGAAAAAACTCACCTTCCTCTTCGGCATGTTGCTCGTCAACGACCCGGCAAGGCAGAGCACCAAGAGAGATGTAAGGTCCAAAAAGTCCACAACGCTGTGAGGATTCCAAGTAGCTTGCAATAGATCGATCGATATGTAAAAAGCACCTTGGCTAATATGTTGATTATTATGCACTCCCTCCCTGCCTAAAAAAAACCCCCTATGAGCCCCGCCACGCCATTGGCCAGGCACGGCCAAATCTTCTCCCGTGCTGACTCCTCATTGGCTGACACTGTCTCCATGTAAATACTAGCGTCATGGCTGCTTGATTGACAGCCATGACAAGCTGCCCCTGATTGGCTGCGGCCTTTGGTGTCGACCCCGCCCCCCACCCGCTATGTGCTCGGTGCAAAGCAATCGCATAACAGCAGCCGGGCTCTCGGTGCATCTGGGTAATGTAGGACTGTATTGTTGCAAATAAAACACACAAAAGGACCATACATTTGGACGTGGTGCCAGAACAACGCCGAAAGAATTGTGTGCTGCGCATTTTTCACCAATCGTACGTCATACTATAAACAACCCCTTGGAGGGAATCCATCATTCTGTTTGAGGTTTATTCACTAATGACCACAAATAGCCATAAATGGTAAGAAAACAACCTCACTTATAATACAAACGTTTTTCATGCTTAGTTAGCGTTTTGTGGACTGCTACACAAATTATAGACACAATAAAAACATTAGGAGTGTAAATCTTTGGGCACCTAACATTTGGATCTGATTCGGATTCCTGGGGGTGACTATTTAATTCAGAATCGATTTTCGATTCAAACCGTTTGCAGTGTAATATTTGGTATAATACCTTTTTCAAAACAGGATAGAGGTTACAAAAAGCTCCTTCTGGTTGCATGGAGATGGCTTAAACACGTATTTAAAAAAAAAATATTGTTGAAAAAAAAAAATATATATATATTTTTTTGTACATTTTTGAAAATTATGAATTGATTTAGAATTGGGGTAAAGGAGGATCGATTTTTTTGTGCACCCCTTAAATAGATGTTCTTAAAATGGAATACATTTCCAATATAAGCACACATTGTAGCTGCAGACACATTTGTACAGTATGTGTTTATTTTTGTTTGTTTAATATTGATCATTACATAACACATGTTGACAGCGTACTGTGTGGTGCATCTCTAAACAAAACACAGTTTTGGTTGCACATGATGCATTATTATATCGAGGTGCAAAGCTATTGGAAGCACTATTGCATTGTTTATATTTGTAAAATGTATAATCATATTACCTAGTTTTTACTGCAGGTCCCTTAAATTTGTCATTTTTATCAATAACAATGGCTGAATTAACTAAAATGTCATACTACCGCAGTATTGGCTACTAGATGAGACCAAATGTTTCTATATTTTGGCCAATGATTGGCTCAGCCTCAGGCAGCATTACTATATTGGATTAAAAGAGTGTAAAGGTGATGAAAGGGTGTTATTTCATATCTAGAGGGTTCTCATAATAAAAAAAAAGGATTTAGAAAACAGTAAATAGATTGTTTATGGTTTAGCTATGAAAATATTGTATTTGAAATTTATAATTTCTACTTTGTGCAAATTTGACCAGATGAGTCAAAATCACAGACACTAGACGGATAAATAAATCAATATAAATCAATCAATCAAAGTTGACTTATACAGTATAGCCCTTATTCACAAATGTATCAAAGGGCTGCATACGCCACAACGACATCCTCAATTCAGATCCCACATCAGGGCAAGAAAAACTCAACCCAATAGGAACTACGAGAAACCTCGGAATGGACCGCAGATGTGGGGATCACTCCCTGGTTGACCGATGCAATGGATGCCGAGTGGATACGGTTAATAATGTGAGAGTCCAGTCCATAGTGGGGCCAGCAGGGGATTGTCTTGAATGTAGACAAGTCAGCAGCGCATAGACGTCACCAACTGATGCAAAGAGGAGTGGGCCATTCTGGATCCCAACTTTGAACAGCTAGCGCTCCATCTGTGGAGGCTGATCCATGGTCACCTGATAACCTCTCCACACAGGAGAGGGTGGCAGAGCAGAAAAGAGAGACAGCAGATCAATTGGTCTAAAATTGGTCTATTTAAAGGCTAGAGCAGGGGTCACCAACCTTTTTGAAACCAAGAGCTACTTCTTGGGTACTGATTAATGTGAAGGGCTACCAGTTAGATACACACTTAAATAAATTGCCAGAAGTAGCCAATTTGCTCAATTTACCTTTAACTCTATGTTATTATTAATAATTAATGATATTTATCTTTGTGGAAACACTGATCATCTTAATGATTTCTCACAATAAATATATATAGAAACAGATAAATATCAATATGCAACACTTTATTTTTATATTTTCTCTAAGTGCACATTTTTCAAATTGAACATTTTCAAATGATCACTTCTAAGACAGTCTTGTGAAATCACAATATCCCATTTTAACTAGCTAGCCACTAACATTTTTTAACAAATCATGAATTACTTTGCACCATGTTTGTACAAATAATAACTCATGTAAAATACAAAAGTAAACTCTCAAATTTTTAAATCATGTCACACTTTGAACTGGACACCAAATCTGTTATCTGTTTCTTTGTCAGTTAGTGGGGAGCCTGGCATTGCATGCTGTTAACTAGTGTGTTGTACTCTGGTGTGTAACTTGACACTGCAACTCTGAGTGAGTCTTGCAGATGTGCATCAGTGAGGCGTGTTCTGTGTTTGTTCTTGATGAAGTTCATGTCAGGCTGATTCACAAAGATAAGATTTTTCCTCATTGTTTGCGGAACCTTCTTAATCTTTTGGACATATTTTCACAGCAATCTGGCCTCAAGCTTAATTATGATAAATGTAAAATGTTAAGGATCGGAAATCTAAAGGGAACGTCCTTTCGAATGGAATGCAAAGTGCCTGTTTTGTGGACAGATGGACCAGTTAACATACTTGGTGTTGTTATCCCAGAAAATCTGGAAGATCTAGGCTCAGTAAATTATGATAATCGACTAAGAAAGCTGGACAAAATTATGCAATTATGGAAAGGGAAATCCCTAACCTTGTATGGTAAAATGTCTATTGCCAACTCGTTAATTATTCCTCAATTTATTTATTTGTTTTTGTCATTACCAGCTCCATCACAAAACTTTTTTAAGATTTATGAGCGGAGGGTCTTCGATTTTGTCTGGAACGGCAAACCAGAAAAGATTAAAAGAAAGGTTTTGTACAAAGAGTATGAATATGGGGGCCTGAAACTTCTCAACCTTGAAGCTATGTGTCTGTCTTTAAAAGCATCAATTGTTCCAAAGATGTATTTAAACATTGAGTGGTACACAAATGTCCTGTTGGACAAAAAACATGTACTGTATCAAAAGAAATTGTATCCTTTTTTACAAGTGATCCCCTCCCAGAGAGTCTGCTGGGAAACATGGCGGGGTTCATAAAGGAAACAATCCACTCATGGTGGTGTTTTCAATTTTATGTGCCAGAAAAAAGAGACGATATTTTGCAGCAGTTAATATGGATGAACTCTAATATTGTAATAGATGGAAAGCCTTTCTTTTGGAAAAATATGTTTGAAAGAGGAATCATTTTTGTCAATGATATTATCAATGAGAATGGTAAAATTATGAAGTATGATGAATTTAGAGCTATGTATGGTGATGCTTGCTCAAGCTTTTCATTTTATCAACTAACTGGAGTAATTGGGAAAAGATGGAAACAAATAATAATTATGGAACTACTAAATTATTAGTTTGTAAACCTCTAATAAGAAATTCTAGTTGGCAAAAAGGAACTAAAATAAATAGAAAAATATATAATTTTTATTTAATAAAGAAATCTTTGAAGGCTGCCTCATACAACACAAATGGAAAATGGGAGGACTTTTTTGACTGCCCGTTGCCATGGGATGCCATATTCAAACTAATCTATAAAACCACTATCGATGTGCAGAATCGTTATTTTCAAATTAAAAGTATTTATAACTTCTTACCCACAGGGAAAATGTTAAAATTATGGAATATGACAGAGTCAGATGATTGCCGATTTTGTTGTCAGGAGCCTGAATCCACCCTGCATTTGTTTTGGTATTGTCATATTGTGTCTTTGTTTTGGGTGGAAGTTGAAAAAATGTGTTTAAGGATTGGTTTGTTTATGAAGCTTAATATGGTTTCTGTTATTTTAGGAGAGTTCATTGACAATCATGATTTAGTCAATTTAATTATAGTACTCGGTAAAATGTTTATTTTTAAGGCCAAAAACAGATATTCACTTAGTATTACTTTCTTTAAAACATTTATTCAGTATTTTCTAACTTCAGAAAGTTACATGGTTGAAAACGATAATGATGCCAAAAAACATTAAAAAAAAGATGAGAAGTCCTCAAAGGCTTATTTTGAAAGTATAATTATGTTTATAGATTATATGATATCTGTTGTTGTGTTCCCTAATTTGAGTGACCTGGACATAATCTGGACTGTACATAAATGCTTATTTTGAAAATGTAATTTCGTTTATAAATTATATGCAATCTGTTGTGTTCCCTAATTTTTTTCTGTGTACATGAATGAAGGTGTGTGTTGCTGAGTCCGACTTGGACATTATCTGCACTGGGCCTGGTTTAAAAAACCCTTTAAACAAATCTAATTTCATTGACAACCTGGTCTGTTGAAGATAAGGCCCTTTTTTTAAAAAATAAAATAAAATAAGATAAATAAATAAAAAACATTTTCTTGGATAAAAAAGAAAGTAAAACAATATAAAAATAATTACATACATTTTATAACATACATTATATATATAAAAAAAAAAAAAAAAATTACATAAAAAATAGTAATTAATGAAAATGTTAGTGGACCAGCAGCCTATACAATCATGTGTGCTTCAGGGACTGTGTCCCTTGCAGATGTGTTGTCTATGTTGTGGGAACCAGAATATTGGTAGCAGAAAGCAATAACCCCTTTTGTGTGAGTGGGTGTGGATGAGTGTGCATGGGGGAGGTTGTTTGGGTTGATGCACTGATTGAAAGTGTATCTTGTGTTTTTTCTATGTAGATTTAATTTAAAAAAAAAAAAAAAAAAAAAAAAAAAAAAAAAAAATTGTATTTTTTTTTTAGAACAGGCCCGCGGGCGACTCATCTGGTCCTTACGGGCGACCTGGTGCCCGCGGGCACCGCGTTGGTGACCCCTGGGCTAGAGTATATAAATGGCTTTTAAGATGGAACTTAAATGCTTCTACTGAGGTAGCTTCTCTGAGGCAGGACTGTGCCCAGGTAGGGCATTCCAGAGTACTTGAGCCCGAATAGAAAACGCTCTAAAGCCTGCAGACTTTTTTGGGGGCTCTAGGAATCCCTAATAAGCCGGAATTCTTTCAACACAGATTTCTGGCCGGGACATATGGTACAATACAATCAGCAAGATTGGATGGAGCTAGACCGTTGAGTATTTTATACGTAATTAGTAAAACCTTAAAGTCGCATCTTAAGTGCACAGGAAGTGAGTGCAGGTGAGCCAGTATAGGCGTAATATGATCAAACTTTTTTGTTCTTGTCAAAAGTCTAGCAGCCACATTTTGTACCAACTGTAATCTTTAATGCTAGAAATAGGGAGACCCGAAAATAGTACGTTACAGTAATCAAGACGAGACGTAACGAACACATGAATAAAGATTTCCGCGTCGGTGGTGGACAAAATGGGATAATTTCTAGCGATATTACGGAGATGAAAGAAGGCTGTTGTAACATGGTAAATGGTAAATGGGTCGTACTTGTATAGCGCTTTTCTACCTTTTTAAGGAAATCAAAGAGCTTTGACACTATTTTCCACATTCACCCATTCACACACACACATTCACACACTGATGGCGGGAGCTGCCATGCACGGCGCTAACCAGGCCCATCAGGAGCAAGGGTGAAGTGTCTTGCTCAAGGACACAACGGACGTGACTAGGATGGTAGAAGGTGGGGATTGAACCAGTAACACTCAGATTGCTGGCACGGCCACTCTCTCAACTTCGCCACGCCGTCGAGTCACACTCTTAATGTGTGACTCAAATGAGAGTTGGGTCAAAGATAATACTGAGATTCTTTAAAGAGTCGCTAGGGGAACAGTGCCAGAGGAAAGTGATAAGTTCATAATATTTAGCACTGATGGTCCTAATATTACAAACAGCTCCTTGATAAGTTTCAAGTAAACATGTTGTTTGTTTTGTCCAATTTACAAGTAGCAGAAGTTCCTCTAATGTTATTTCTTCAAAAAGAGAGAGATTATTTTGGAGGGTACTATCCATCGTACATGCATTCGTATCTGCGTTAATAGAACCCATTTGGAGCTGGGATGCATTATCTTTATTCTCCTTTCAAATTAGTTCAATTTCTTATTAAAGAAATTCATAAAGTCATCAGCCGAGTGGGTAGAGCTACTGGGGGGAGTTCCTTGTTGGGTTACCGATGCTACTGTACTGAACAAATATTTAGGATTGTTTTTATTGAGGCGGATGCGATTGGATTAATAATTAGTTTTAGCTAAGTAAGCTTACGTTTATAAGTTACTAAACTATCACTCCATGCTTGATGGAAAACCTCAAGTTTAGTCGCACGCCATTTGCGTTCCAGCGTTTTACATGATAGTTTAAGAGGTCCGGTTTCTTCTGTAAACCCTGGGGTATGCTGTACTATCAATGGCGATGCGCAGGGCATCGTTAAAAGTTGTTACATAATTTGGGAATGGTGCCATTACCGAAGGCAGTAGGCCAGCAAGAGTCGTAGTTGTGACAGCATTAATGTTGCGGCTGCTAAAGCAGTGGTTTTAGTAGCTTCTTGACAATGAGTCAGAACTTATTAACTTGTATAATGTAATGATCAGACATTACTTTAGAGTACAGGAGTACCATAACTTTGGAGGTGGTGACACCCCGGACAAGGACGAGGTCTATCGTATTACCGTTGCGATGTGTGGGTTCATTTATTATTTGTGTAAGACCACAGCTATCAATTCGTCTGGAGCGCCATGTACGGAGGGTCTGACGGGGTATTCATATGAATATTAAAATCCTCCATTATAATTATATTATCTGCGTGCATCACTAGATGAGCGATAAACTCTGAAAATTCACTGATAAAAGTCTGAATAGGGCCCAGGGGGGCGATAGATAACAGCCAGACAGAGAGGTAGCGGTGTGACAGACCTCAAAGTAAGCACCTAAAATGATTTATATGTATTACTTACATTAAGGTTAAGGTTAATGTTTGCATTGGATATTAGTGCGACCCCTCCACCCCTTTTAAGGGGATGGGCAATATGTGCACTCTTATAATTAGGGAGAGATGCCTCGTTAAGCGGGAAAAATTCATCTGGTTTTAGCCAAGTTTCGCTGAGACCAATGAGGTTAAGATTGTGGTCTCTAATGACCTCATTAACTAATAACGTTTTGGGAGACAATGATCTGATGTGTAAAAAGCCCATATAGGCTACCAAGGTAGTGGGCTGTTTGGAGGAATGTTTGTTAATGGTATATGTAGTATTGATATTGACAACATTACGTTTATTTTGTGTAGTGCACCTTGAATAATTTCAATCACATCTATGAATTGATATGATGGGGATCTTGCAATAATTTGCTTGGTGCTGTGATAGATTGAACGCATCATAATTTTCCACCTCAGTAGAATGCATGTTCACCTCTGGCACAGTCACAACAGACAAAACATTATGTGAGTTGTGTATTATTCTAAGAGAAATCCTGTGTGCAGGAATTTTCCAGCCTGGCGCTGGTTAGTTCTAGCTTAACTGACTTCCCACCCGGACTAACAGACACTATAATTGCCTGTGTCCGAGCTTGCTCTAGTGTAGTTAGTCAAGCTTGACTAAAATAGTGGTCTATATTTCTGGAGAGAGTGATGGCGCCTTCCCGATTAGGACGGAGGCCGTCCCTCCTCAGCAAGCCTGGTTTATACCAGAAAGAGGGCCATTTATCAAGAAACGTTAGTCCCTGTTCTCTACAAAAACTAGGAGCCACTTGTTAAGCGAGACTAATCTGCTATACCTCTCATTATTGCCTCTTGCAGACAGGGGGCCAGAGACAAGTACTCTATGCCGGAACATCTTTCTAGCGAGTTTACTAGTCCTAGCTATGTTCCGCTTTGTAATCTTTGACTGTCTCATCCTAGTGTCATTGGAGCTGACATGTACAGTTATGTTCGCGTAGCTAGTGGTGGGCTAAATGTATTATGCGCCTCAACCGGTTCACCGTGGCTTGTAGGCCGCTTAGGGCTGCTACGAGCTGGGCTAGCCAGCTCGTTACAGCTAACATTAGCAAATGTGTCTGCAGCGTCTAAAGTTACGAAATTACTCTAACTGGCAGACACAGTCCTCTAGTAGGGCCAACCTATCCATGAGAATGGTGCACGAAGAGCAGGGAGCCATACTCATGTTGTTTCTTTCACAGAGTCGAGTTATTGCTGTCTTCGGAGAAATGGCCGCAGCGCGAGGGAGCAGATGCCTTCGGAGCATAGTTGCTTTCGACCGCGACGAGCTTAGCTTCATTAGCTTAGCAGATAGCTAAGTTGTTTCTTTCACCGAGTCAAGTTCTTGCTGTCTTTGGAGCAATAGGCAAAGAGTAGCAGACGCCTTCGGAGTGTAGTTGCTTTGAGCCACGACTAGCTTAGCTTTTTTAGCTTAGCAGCTAGCTAGCTGAGAGAAGGGCAGTGAGACAGAGAGTGGGTGCTTTGCAAGTTTGATAAGACTACTAAATATGTTTGAGAACGAATAAAGAAAGCTTCAAAACAATTAGAAGCACACAGATAGAACGATAGCACTTAGCTTTTTCGCGGCAGCAGCAGCAAGCATCAGCAGACTTAAGTGATGTCACTTATTGCCAAGCATGTTGGACTACGCCACAGGATGTTGGCGGGGCATGGTGGCAAACTTTGATGGTGAGGCTGACAATTCGCCACAAAAATTATCATTTTAATCACTCTGCCCCACAAGGTCTAATCTTGATCAGAATTGATGCAAATGGTAAAGAGCAACCCCAGAAGCTACGCATCAGTTTTTTTTATGGAATTTACTTACACTACCGTTCAAAAGTTTGGGGTCACCCAAACAATTTTGTGGAATAGCCTTCATTTCTAAGAACAAGAGTAGACTGTAGAGTTTCAGATGAAAGTTCTCTTTTTCTGGCCATTTTGAGCATTTAATTGACCCCACAAATGTGATGCTCCAGAAACTCAATCTGCTCAAAGGAAGGTCAGTTTTGTAGCTTCTGTAACGAGCTAAACTGTTTTCAGATGTGTGAACATGATTGCACAAGGGTTTTCTAATCATCAATTAGCCTTCTGAGCCAATGAGCAAACACATTGTACCATTAGAACACTGGAGTGATAGTTGCTGGAAATGGGCCTCTATACACCTATGTAGATATTGCACCAAAAACCAGACATTTGCAGATTGAATAGTCATTTACCACATTAGCAATGTATAGAGTGTATTTCTTTAAAGTTAAGACTAGTTTAAAGTTATCTTCATTGAAAAGTACAGTGCTTTTCCTTCAAAAATAAGGACATTTTAATGTGACCCCAAACTTTTGAACGGTAGTGTACATGCATGAAAGGTGAGCATCCGTCCATCCATCAATGCATTTTCCATCATTTGTCCCTCTCGTTCAAGTATAATTAATGGTATTTATTGCAAATTGTTATGTTTAGTGCTGGTCCCTAAGTGTACTTCTTTACTTCTTTCCTGGTGTGAAAGTGCCAATCAATCATGTATACAGACAACATCCAAACCAGGATATCTTCATGCCTTAGAAAAGCAATACAAAGTGTTGAAGTTACTCACCAGCAGTGCTTTAAAGGCCTACTGAAACCCACTACTACCGACCACGCAGTCTGATAGTTTATATATCAATGATGAAATCTTAACATTGCAACACATGCCAATACGGCCGGGTTAACTTATAAAGTGCAATTTTAAATTTCTCGGGGAACTTCCGGTTGAAAACGTCTATGTATGATGACGTTTGCGCGTGACGTCAATGGTTGAAACGGAAGTATTCGGACACATTGTATCACAATACAAACAGCTCTGTTTTCATCGCAAAATTCCACAGTATTCTGGACATCTGTGTTGGTGAATCTTTTGCAATTTGTTTAATGAGCAATGGAGACTGCAAAGAAGAAAGCTGTAGGTGGGATAGGTGTATTAGCGGCTGGCTGCAGCAACACAACCAGGAGGACTTTGAGTTGGATAGCAGACGTGCTATCTGACGCTAGCCGCCGACCGCATCGATGATCGGGTGAAGTCCTTCGTCGCGCCGTCGATCGCTGGAACACAGATGAGCACGGGTGTTGATGAGCAGATGAGGGCTGGCGTAGGTGGAGCGCTAATGTTTTTATCATAGCTCTGACGAGGTCCCGTAGCTAAGTAAGCTTCAATGGCGTCGTTAGCAACAGCATTGCTAGGCTTCGACAGGCGGCACAGCATTAACCGTGTAATTACAGGTCCAGTGTTTGGTTCGGTGTCTCCTGATAGTAGTATTGTTGATCTTCTGTCTATCCTTCCAGTCAGGCACTTATTTCTTTTGTTTCTATCTGCATTTAAGCACGATGCTATCACGTTAGCTCCGTAGCTAAAGTGCTTCACTGATGTATTGTCGTGGAGATAAAAGTCACTGTGAATGTCCATTTCGCGTTCTCGACTCTCATTTTCAAGAGGATATAGTATCCGAGGTGGTTTAAAATACAGATCCGTGATCCACAATAGAAAAAGGAGAAAGTGTGGAATCCAATGAGCCCTTTTATCTAAGTTACGGTCAGAGCGAAAAAAGATACGTCCTGCACTGCACTCTAGTACTTTACTCTCACGTACCTCATCCACAAATCTTTCATCCTCGCTCAAATTAATGGGGTAATCGTCGCTTTCTCGGTCCGAATCGCTCTCGTTGCTGGTGTAAACAATGGGGAAATGTGAGGAGCCCTTCAACCTGCAACGTCATGCTACTTCCGGTACAGGCAAGGCTTTTTTTATCAGCGACCAAAAGTTGCGAACTTTATCGTCGATGTTCTCTACTAAATCCTTTCAGCAAAAATATGGCAATATCGCGAAATGATGAAGTATGACACATAGAATGGATCTGCTATCCCCGTTTAAATAAAAAAAAATCATTTCAGTAGGCCTTTAAACAATCATAGAGGTTATATGTGCAAAGATACAAAAAATATTTTTCTAATAAATAGAGTAATTTCAAGGCATTTTGAATCAATTGTAAACACTATCCCAAAACAAAAGCAGAAGCTTTTAAACTAAATGCAGAGGCTTTTGTGTAAAACATCACATGAGCGAAAAGGGCACAAGAGAGCACAAAAAGAAAAACACAAAAGGCCTAACAAACACACCAAAAAAAAACAAAAAAAAACTCTTCATGTATGCACGGACGTGAATGCACCCAGAAGGGTACACATGCATAAAAACACACAGTCAGCTGAATGCACAGCAACTCAGGCCACACACGTCACAAAGATATCATTCACACCATTTCCTGTCTCTTCCATTCTTTACCACAGAGTGGTCATCTTTGCTTGTGGTTGAATTTTTCTATTGATATATATTTTTAAACATTACAGACATGACAAGTGCAGGAAAACATCTCTGTGCTTAAAAAAAATAAAAATCACTGAATTTAGCTATGTTGTGACACATTTGTTGTCATTTAAACAAGAAAGCTGTGCAAAGAAGGGGTTAGGAAGAGCACATGTAATTGTATAACCTCTGACCCAAGCCACATCATCCGATATCAAGACAGATCCAACGCTGAGAGAGATTGCTATATGTATTGTATTTCTTCAAATCGGACACCATATCCGATGCCACACATTAACGTAGCACACACTACCTGAAGTTGAAGGCATGGTATCTGTAAAGTACAAAAGCACTTAAAAGCGAAAGTGCATCCAAAAAACTTTTAAACGTTCCAACATTGACCCGAAAAGAATGATGAATTTGGGAAAACCTTAAAAGTATAGGGTCTCCTGACCCAATATTAAAATCGCAAGAGCAGAAAAAAAGAAAGAAAAAAAAGCATCGGATGATAGCGACTTGCATCTAAAATATCCAAAATAATCTCCAGTACTAGCAGTCCTGCAGCGTGTTTACCTGTACAAAGCTGGACAGCCAGTCATCATTTAAATGTCCTCCAGTAACCACACAAGTTAGGTCTTTTCTTTTAATTTAGTCAAGTCATTTACAGAAGGTAAACATAGTAGGCAATAGGCTACTGGGAGCAATCATATACTGTACACAACAGCTAATCACACAGGCTAGACCTTTGAAATAAGTGTCCTTAATTGAACAACATTGCAGTCGAAAACACAACATTTGTCAATAAAACAAATATCAAACATTTTTAGTTGCATATTACTTGCACTTACAAAGTCTCCAAGACATAAAATTATTAGAAAGTATCCACTAATAAACACCTGGATCATTCAATTTTATGTGTCATAATCTTAATCTAATGAATTATTATGAACAAAAATTAATACTCCACTTCAAAGCACTAAAGATGTCAAAAAGCTAGTGTTTTCATACCTACCAATGTTCTCTAAGTAATTTTACTTGATTTAATATTTTCTAACATTCGATACTACCAAAGTTTCATGATCAGCTTAACTTAGTTTAACTGGAGTAGAACCGCAACGCAGAGAAGAAAAATAAATAAGAATAATAAAAAAAGAGCACTCAAAAAGGAATGAGTAAAGAAATAACTATGGATGCACACTTGAGGTATGAGAAATGGAAAAAGCACACATGACTGAGAGTGCCGACTTTGGCCGACAGCGTCTGGAAGGCGACCGTCAATTTACGCAGCAGCTGGTCGTGATTGTCAAAGCCAGTAAGCACGGAGTTGAGGCGTTCTTTCTCTGCGAGGTGCATGTTGTGCCATAGATTTGTCACGATCGGCTTTGCCGGAGTAGGACCCCAACACAGAGAAGAAAAATAAATAAGAGTAATAACAAGAAGAGGACTAAAAAAGGAATGAGGAAATATTACTAAGGATGCCCACTTAAGAGACACAGGTGTAGAGAATAACACTTAACTACTACCGCAACGCTAGGACTGAGCTACAGGAAACAAGGAGCGTGAATAGAGCCAAAGCAAATTAGATTTACACGACTTGGAGGGTGAAACATCAGTAAATCTACTGGTACTGAGTGAAGGAACTAGAGAGCTTAATTAGTCTAGAGGAAATGAGTATCAGGTATGCATGCAGGTGGAAGCGTGTAAAAAACAGTGACTAACGTGCTCGGCGGGAGTTTAGTCTTTGAGCAGTCCTTATGTAAGACAGGTTCTTTTGATCTGTGACAACCAGGAATGGCATGGCAGTCACCTCCAACCAGTGTAGTGTTGAGTTAGTTTTTATCCAGCAGCCTGGTTCCTATTCCACTGACCACACCAAGATAGCTTATATCATCAGCCTGCTATCTGACAATGGCGTTGCTTGAGCCAAGGTGGCGTGGTTCAGTTGGTAGGGTGGCCGTGTCAGCAACTTGAGGGTTTCAGGTTTGATCCTCGCTTCTGTCATCCTAGTCACTGCCTTTGTGTCCTTGTGAAAGACACTTTACCCACCTGCTCTCAGCGCCACCCACACTGGTTTAAATGTAGCTTAAAAAGATGTAGATAATGGGGTTCACTATGTAAAGCGCTTTGAGTCTCTAGAGAAAAGCACTATATAAATAAACTTAACTTCCTGCTGTACGCTCGTTACTACGTGCTCTCTCTGTAGCTGCATACTCCATTGACTTTTGTATCCCCGCTGCAGAGAGCAGATTTGGTGACGCCGCTTTACGAAACATTTTCCGCAAGGGATTAAATCGGTGCATCAAGAACGAACTTGCTAACCGTGAAGAAATTACCACTCTTGACACACTGATTGAATTAGCCCTTTGTCTGGACGACAGAATTTAGTCGGTAAAAATGGTGATCCCATGGCACAATAACGTTTTTGTTGGTAAAAACATGGTTTTGCCATGGGATCACCAGTATCCCCAATAGTAGCAAACCTTTACATGGAGGACATTAACTCAGTGGACAAAAACATGAAGTTCACACGTGAGAATGTCTAAGACAGTAAGTTGTCTTTTTTGGGCTGTGATGTCCTCATTGGAAAATACAACAGCCTCCGTGTCAGGGTTGACTGAAAACCCACACATACCGATCAATACCTACTTTTTGACTCACATCACCCACTGGAACACAAACTGGCCGTTATCAGAACCCTACAACATAGAGCTGATAATGATCTACCGCCCACAGGCCAAAGAAAATGAGCATATAGGCATTTGAGGGAAGCCCTTAAAACCTGTGGTTACCCCAGCTGGTCGTTTGTGAAAAGTGCATCCAGTTCCAGAAATAACAAGAACAGAGTGGATGAGGAGGAAAAAAGGTAACAGACGCAAAATATTGCCATTCCATATGTATCAGGTCTATTTGAGAAACTCTGAATCATTTTTAACCAACACAACATTCCAGTATACTTCAAGCCAGGTAACACCTTGAGACAGACTAATGCATCCTAAAGACTGGACACCCAACACACACACAAACAATCTGGTGTATGCTATCCAGTGTAATGATGAATGCACTGATTCATATATTGGGGAAACAAAACAACCACTAAGCCGACGCATGGCACAGCATAGATGGGCAATCTCTTCAGGCCAAGACTCAGCTGTCTACCTGCACCTCAAGGAGAAACATCACTCCTTTGAGAACAAAAATTTACATATTCTGGACAGGAGGACGGATAGTACGGAAGGAGTGAGGGAAGCCATCTATGTCAAGGTTGAAAAAAAAAGGAGGTGGTCTGCGACACCACCTGTCTCCCACATACAACACTGTCCTTTCAACCCTTCCAAAAAGACTGCAATTTAGCCTCCAACAAATAACAGGAGTAAGAAACATTCTGGTCACAGAAGGTGACCAGAATGCCATTTGTGCCATTTGTTTACAACTGAATGCAATGCTAACGTGGGGGATTCCGACTGTTTTGGACTGGTAGTAGTCGATCCACAGTGATCGTTCTCCCACACAATACCTCAATGCTTACGAGGGGAAATTACACTTCAAAGACTGTCAGTGGCTTTGACAGTAGGATTGCTTGTTTTGAGTCTAAGCAGTTGTTTTTCTCACTACGGGCAAAACCTTCCTTGCCCAGGCACACCCTCCTGGTTTTGGAGTATAATTTTGGGGTTTTGGCACCAGCCGCTAGACTAGATCTGACCAATATACGTCTAAGACTAGATATGACCAACCAGAGGCCCAATCCCGATACACACCCTCACTCTACTACTACTAGCCCTCACTCACTACCACTTGCCCTCACCCACTACCACTACACCCTCGAAAAGGGGTAGAGCTTTGTAACCTTCCCTAGAAATTGGGACACCACTTGCTACGTCACTGCATAGTTTACGTTCGGGCACGTAAGCGATTACATGGTTACGTTTGCACATACGTCCCACCTTGAGTTGTACCGACACCAATATTTTGCTACCAAAATGTATATCATTATGTATTTCAATACTTTTTGATACTTTTCAAAATAAAGGAAAAAAAAAAAAAATCATTATTGGCTTAATTTTAACATAACATTTATGATCAAACTTATGATTAAACAAAAGTTTCTTATATCACCCAAAGAACAATATTAGAATTCAAAATAAAATGCACATTTAACACATGGGTTTTTCTTATTGCACTCAAAAACAGTAAAAAATAGTTTACATATTAGATAAAGCCTGACATAATCTAGAATTAGGTTAAAATAGAATAGAAAGCTTTATTGACATTTATATGCTTTATGATTTATGGCTGCCAATTTGGACCTGTGCTTTAAGACAAATACAATAATTAGTAAACACTGAAAACAAGGCTAAAATACACACAAGTAGCATGTAAAACACACATTGTTCAAGAAAAAACACAAATGAAAAAGTGGTAGTTTGTTACGAAATTCAGTCAATTCACTTGCATTATTTTACATCGTGTGGCGGTTTGGTCTGCTCTAATAATATTCAACAAGCCAACCAGCTGTGTGCGTGTCTTCTATCGACTGTATATGTACACGGGGGACGCTGTTAACTATATTACCTGCCATACATTAAACTCCGTGTGCAGGTCTGAATGTTTGTTATTTAAATGTTTACCTAAATATGAAGCAACAGTGGTAAAAATGGCGGCGCATGGCTATGGCTATGCAGCGGCTCGCTAACGCTCTTGGGAGTGTAGAGCGATTTGGCAAAAAACACCCGTCATTTCTGTCAATTTCATGGCTGGCTCAAAGCGTGAACACTGTGATCACATACGACCGACAGACAATTCTGGATGTGGATGGATCGGGTCGTTATAGACTGAAAGATGTGTTGCAGGTCCCAGGTAGCCAGGACAAGCAGTCAGATAATAATGTCCTGTTATACAGGAGGAAAAAATCACACAGAACGTTTCAGATGTTTACAGACTGGTCGCTCTCATCAGAATTTATTAACAGAAATTATAAATCCACAATTCACTTCATTTCCCATATATTTTGTCACTTTGTATTATCATGTCAATGTATTTGACTTTATCTTCACCTCTATGTTCATCAAAACACTCAATAAACTATCATTAAACCGTTACTGTATCACTGGAGTTATAATTACCGTAACAATACTGTATGCCTTTGCCATATATTTTTTACATATCCACATCATCACTCCAAAACATACAATATAGTGCCCAATTAGACATTATTTCACTGTCTTGTCTTTCTCAGGAATATTCACCTTTAACTTAATGCACAATTTAGCAACATTCATTTAAATACTTTACTTTTCTTCATATTCTTCTTCTAATAATAGCAGCTTTAAGTTACTGTACTTGAAATGTTCATTGACCATTCCTGAGAGCTTAACTTATATAACCATGTCTAAACACAACAAAATAGCATGTAAAACCTCTTTCAGAACACACACATTACACATATATACATTATAAAATCAATAAGAAAACGGGAGCTCTAATTTGGGAGTCTGAATTAGGATCAGAAGTTCCTATACAAACATTGCGCACTCACGTCGCCATTTTGTATTGATTACTGCAGCTGTGCACTGGATTCATTCACAAATACAAACTACAACTCACAAACACTTCAGAGTTAGGCTCCACCATCAGAATGTGTACTTAAACTTATAAAGATCACATGGATATTATTCAGTGAGTTGATTCACCAAAACTAACCTGTTATACAGGAAGAAAAATCACACAGAACGTTTCAGATGTTTACAGACTGGTCGCTCTCATCAGAATGACGAGAAGCTTCCGGTCTGCAGGTGATCGCATTCAATTGGGAAGAAACGCCCTACTGCCCCCAACTGACCAATGCGAATAGTAATAAATGTGGAATGACAGCTCCAAAAACGAATTCAAACCATAAAATAAAATAAATAAATCAACACAAAAATGTGACACATTATGGGTGGGTCACACGCTCCCCGACAAAGGAAATGACTCCCGGCATTCAAAACAAAATACTTTTTTGAAAATACTTTTTTTCAAATCAAAACTTGTATGTTAGCATGCAAAGGAAGGGACAATGTATGGCATCATGACAGTGTATGGCAGTGTTGGGTATAGTGTGGGAAAGGGTGTGTAATGTGGTGTTGGGCCTGACTGTATTCCCCATGCTGGCAATGTCTGTGGCCCACAAAGTCCAATATTGTTGACTGACCCAATTGACTGGTAAGATGGCTGACCAAGAGACTCGTAAGTCAGTGCCCTGGGTGGTCTCCTGTCTCGCACTGGTCTCCTGACTGAACCACACTGAGGGGAAGTAGAACTGTCCTGGTTAGTGTCATACCTGGCTTGGCAATGTTCATTTTCAGAATTCTGTTCATATTCGTGTTCACTGTATTGTTCTTGCTCCATCAGTTCAGGTTCCTCTGCTGTAAAGGTAGGAGGCTGTCCGTGCTCTCCTGCTTGTGTGGTCAGCCTTGCTTGTTCATGTAAGGATGGAGAAGTAACAGGGTTTTTTTAGGCACATGGGTGGTTGTTATATTTGACCTTTGTGACTCGGCTGGCCTTGATACTCTGAGCCAGTACTGTGGTCTTGGGTCATCTTCATCAGAGTCAGATGAAGCACTGCTTTGGAATGTCTCTCTCTCTGCATTCCTTTCAACCTGACTCCTATTCCTTTGTCTCTCTTTAGTCGGTGCTTGGTTATTTGACTGTTCAGCCACACTCACAGGTAAGTCATTTACAAGGTGGAGGAGATTCCTATGTAGAGTACGGACTTTGCCACCACCTGTCTCTGGAGACACTTTGTAAACAGGGCTGTCATTTATTTGTTCCTTAACAATGTTTACTGTTTGTTCCCAGTAGGACCTGAGCTTTCCTGGGCCTCCTCTCTCACTCATGTTGCGAACTAAAACCCTGTCACCAGGCTGTAGAACAATCCCCTTCACATGAAGGTCATATCGTCTTTTGCCTCGTGCACTGGACTGCTGACTGTTCTCAGATGCAATGCGGTAGGCCTCTTTCATTCTCACAGCCTATTTGTCGGCGTACCCTTGGGGTGTTTGACCCTCATCTTCAGAGGACAGACCAAAGAGCAGATCAACAGGGAGGCGGGGCTGGCGCCCACACATGAGGTAGTGGGGTGAGAAACCTGTGGCCTCGTGTCTAGTGCAGTTGTATGCGTGCACCACCTGTGGTAAATGATCCTTCCAGTTGCTCTTTTTCTCCTCTTGCAGCGTTCTCAACATCTGAAGCAACGTCCGATTTAATCTCTCGGCAGGGTTTCCCTCTGGATGGTACGGGGTTGTCCTGGAGTGTCCCACCCCAGACAGTTGCTGAAGGGTCTTAAACAGGGAGTTCTCGAACTCTCTGCCTTGATCATGGTGCAATTTGGATAAAAAACCAAACCGAGGGATGAAGTCATTAAATATTTTCTCTGCAGCTGTTCTGCCTGACTTGTTTCGTGTTGGATATGCTTGGGCAAATCTGGTGAAGTGGTCTATGACTACTAAGATGTATTCGTATCCACCCTTGCTTTGCTCCAAGTGCATGTAATCGATAGACACAAGCTCAAGTGGTGCATTGGTCGTGATACTGCCCATTGGTGCTCTATCATGGACCACAGGTTTCTTTTTCTTGATACAGGGGCACTGTTTTGTGACATAAACCTCAATGTCCTTTTTCATGAAGGGCCAATAGAAACGATCTCTTGCCAGCCCAATGACTCTCTCTGATCCTAGATGAGCCATGTCATCATGGAGATGCTTCAATACAAGGGGCCGATATTCAGAAGGTAGGACAAGCTGCTGTCGTCCCCCTGCACTCCTGTACAGAAGGCCACATTCCATATACAGTTTCCCCCACTCATGCATGAGTCTTTTCACAGGGCCACCTGCTTTCTTCCTGTCCTCATTTGTCAGTGCTGTCTTTGTCTGTTTCAGCTTGATTATCTCACTGATGGCTGCATCCTGCCTCTGAGATCTGATTAGTTCACTTTGGCTGATGGTCGGTACTGGGGACTTAACTTGAGGCTCTGAACTTTGGGCCAGGTTAAGAGAAGCAACATAGGCGATGTCATACCTTTTTGCAGCCTCACTTCCTTCCCAAGTAGCACGTATTGCATCTCTGTCGAGCTTTTCAGTACACTCCTCAACATAACTGTTTATGTCCAGTGGGAGACGAGACAGTGTGTCAGCATCCACATTGACTTTTCCTGGCCTATACTTTAGGTTGAATCTGAAGTCAGCAAGCTCTCCAACCCATCTGTAGCCTGTGGCGTTCAGCTTTGCAGTACTCATCACATATGTTAGTGGATTATTGTCTGTATACACTGTGAAGGATGGGGCGTAAAACAGATAATCCCTGAATTTTTGACATACCGCCCACTTTAAGGCTAAGAACTCCAGCTTTCCAGAGTGAAAGTTATAGTTCTTTTCAGCGGGGGTCAATGTCCTTGAACCATATGCAATGACTTTCAGCTTTCCACTCTGTCGCTGGTACAAGACTGCACCGAGTCCCTGCTGACAGGCGTCTGTGTGTAGCGTAAAGGGCAGTTCAAAGTCAGGGTACGCTAGTGTAGGTGGGTGTGACAGGACGTTAATGAGCTGCTCGACGATGGTCTGGTGACAATCAGTCCACTGTATGGGGGTCTTTGAAGGCAACTGTGCTCCTTTACCTTTCTTTATCTTCCCCTGTGTTGCATCAGGATTTCCTTTCACTTGTAGCAGTCCATATATTGGCTTAGCGATGCGGGAGAAATCTTGAATGTACATCCTATAGTAACTCAGAAAACCTAACAGTTTAGGGACATCCCCCACTGTAGTGGGTCTTTTCTCCCTCAGTGACATTACAGCCTCTATGTCTTTTGGGTCTATTCTCACCCCATTAGCTGACACTAACCTCCCCACATACCTGACCTCTGGCTTGAACAACTCACATTTTGTGGGTCGCAGCTTGACTCCATGACGTTTCAGGGCTCTCAGGACATGACGCACTGCATCGACATGATCAGCAAAGGACTTGGAGTAGCAAAGGATGTCGTCAAGGTAAGGAATACAGCAGTCATCACGCAAGGCGACAAGCATCTCCTCCATGCTGCGTTGGAAAGCAGCAGGGGCATTGCTGAGACCAAACGGTATTCTCACCCACTCATATAGACCCCAAGGCGATATGAAGGCTGTCATGTGGCGGGATCCTTCAGCTATGTAGCCCTGATGATAGGCTTTGCCTTGGTCAAGAATGGTGAACCAGCTGTGGCCGCCCAGGGTGTCCAAGAGATCCTGGATGCGAGGCAGTGGGTGGCGATCTGGCACTGTTTTCTGGTTCAACTGCCTGTAATCAATACACAGTCTTAGAGATCCATCACGTTTTCTGACACAGACAACAGGTGCTGCAAAGGGGGATTTTGACTTGACAATCCAGCCTTTTGCAAGCAGCTCTTGGATGTACTGTTTGACCTCTTGATAGAGTGGTTTGGGAATGGATGAATATGTTTTTTGGACTGGAATGTCATCTTTCAGACTGATGGTCATATGGAGGCTTGGGATGTCCCCAATGTCACCATCATTGCGAGCAAAAGCTCCTGATTCCTCCATCAACATTTGTTTCACCTCCTCTTGTTGATCATCTGTCAGATGACTGACATCCACTGGTGGGTGCCACAGGTCTGCAGTGGGTGGGACCTGATTAGAATTGGGGGGAGGTGAGGAGTCAACAGTGTTAACATGAATACTCTTATGGTCACTGTGGGGACTGTCTGTCTCTATGACTTTGTCAATGGGCTCAATGCTGCCTAGGACTGTGAAGCTTGGCAAGGTCACATCATGTTGGGAGTGATTTGACACTGGCACTTTAATGAAACACCTGTCTGTCTGGCGAATCTCCATTAAGCCTGCTCCAATGCTCAATGACTCCAGCTGTACACTGTCAAGGTTGGGTTCAAACAACACAAATGACTCTGAGGGGTTAATATTGGCTGGAACCCTGCACTTAACGTGAACTACCTGACCTGCACAAATTGTGACCTCTTTGAAACCCACTTTTACAGCAGCATGTTCCTCTTTTGGGGAGTTCTGAGTCCGAATAAAACTCACTATGGCCCCAGCACTAACATCATCAATCTCCATGGCACCCACAAGGAGGTTAGACAGAATGGACATGAGTTTAGGCCGGCCTTCATTACTCTTAATGAGTTCTTGGATTACATTAAAACCAACTAATGGTCTGTCTAGTTTCAGGCAACTCACTAGGAAGGGTACACGGATGGATAAGTCTGGATCATCATTGCCTTGCAGGTTTACCACCACTTCAACCCATCCGTCGTAAGGCACTTCATCACCCGTGACTGCCGAAACATTCAGTTCATTGTCCAGTAGCTCACAGAGAGGTCGAATATTTTGGCTAGGCAGATACTTGTTCTTCCACGTGCGGTCAATTAGGCTCACATTGGCGCCTGTGTCCAGCAGGACAGTGACAGCGTAGCCACCCATACTACATTTCAGCAGGGATTTGCGGCCAATGAGTGGGGCTACTAGCTTGCATGGCTGTGATGTATTGTGAGATTGTATTGTGTTGGCATCACTGATCTTAGCTGGCTTTTGTTTTGGGCATGTTTGGGGTTGGGACATAGGTGCAGGAGCGGTCAAAGGTTGTCCCTCTGTCTTGACCGCACCCTGTTTCCCGACGGTTTCTGTTTCTTCAAGCACCCAACTGCACGATGGCCTTCTTCTCCGCATGCGAAGCAGTGGTTGCAATTTGGATTGGACTGGGTGACACATTGTGTGCAGCCATAAGGTCTCTGTGTCTTTCTCTCAGTTCTGGGCTTTTCAGGGTCACAGTAAGAGGTTGGTGCACAGCGCTGATCTGGTGCATGAGCCTGTGTGACCAGCTGTTTCAGGGTCTCCATTGCCTGGGTCAATGCTTCAACCCGGGAGCTAAGTCTCTGTATTGTATCATCTTTATTGACAGTGTTGACTTTTACCTCACTCTTAACTTTCTCCTCAGGTTCAGCCTGGGTGCTATGGGCCTGACTTACTTTACGGGCAGAGCTGCGACCAAATCTGCGCTTTCTCTCACTTTCCTCTGTGGTGGTCTTTATCACCTGTCGCAGCAAAGCTTCATCAGATACTGTTGGGTCAGCAAGGAGAGGCTTGAGCTCACGCCTGACATCATCATACTTCTCTCCTATTCCCTGACATATTGTGTTCAAGAATATGCACTGTATTGTGGAGGTATCATACTTAACTACTGAGCTTGTTTGTTTAGTAGTGAACATAATCTTTTGTTTGAGGCCAATCATTCTATACAAGAATTGCTGTGGTGTCTCATTTTCATGTTGTTTGGCACACATCAAGTCCTGAAAGAGCTCTGTGCATCCCTTTTCACCTAGGTGTGACTGGAGGAAGCTTTTGAGTTCTGTGACAGTCAGTTCGTCTTTGTTTGTCAACATATCTCTGAAGTTGCCAGGTTTGATTGTACGGAGCACCCCTCTAATGACCTCACCCTCAGTGTGTTTCTCTCTGAGACCTTCATCTATTTGTTTGCATAAGCTGTTGTAGCTTAGATCAGATGTAGTGTCACTTATTTGGCCCCCATGTATCCTTAACTCTTTTCACTGGAGATAAGCAAGATCTTGTAGGGAGACCAACCTCTCTGGGGTTTGGCGTAGTGTGGGTTCGATATCACTATGGTGACATGGCTGGCTGCCACCCTGTGCTGGGGTTCTTTGAGTCATTAGGGGGTCGTTTGCATCATGGTTGTTCAGGTGTGGGTCAGTTGTGGTTGTCAGGCCAGAAGATGTGGTGGGAGTCACACATTCCTGTAACTTCCTGCCTAGTTCTTCATACATGGCTTGTAGTTGCTTCATATCTGGTGTGGTTGTGTGGGTGTGTGTACTGGGGTTAGTGTGTGGATATGTAGTATCACCTGAGTGTGTGTGTGGTGCATTTGAACAAGATGGCTCATCATTTGAAACAAAAACAGGCAATTCAAAACAATCACGTTTTTTGATAACCTTCAATATTACATCATTCAATATCATCAAACGACCAATACCCTCATCATTAGAATTAAACAGATCATCAGATTGCATAAAGGAAAGGATATGGTCGATGCAGCTTTCTTCATCGGTTGAGCTCAGCTCGTCTGTGCCTGGATGATCAATTCCGATAGACATCGCAACCTCATAGGCTTCGGTGCCTGAGAGATGGTATAGTTGCTTTTTGATGCTCCATAAGAGTTCTTTGTGTCCTTCAGACATGGCCTTAGCTGCAGTGATGACACCTTGCTCCTGTTGTCACTCTGCAGCCACTTCACCTCGCCTCTGTAGTCGCACTGAGTCACTGTAGTTGCACTGCAGTTGCACTGCAGTCACTGTAGTTGCACTGCAGTCTCTCTAGTCGCACTGCAGTCTCTCTAGTCGCACTGCAGTTGCTGTAGTTTCTTTGGCTCTATGGTCGAACGTCACTTCTGTACTGAAGTCGCACTGCAGTCACGCCACCTCTGCACTGTAGTTGTCCTGCAGTCGCGCCACCTCTTCTCTGTAGCCGCACTGTAGACACACCACCTCTGCTCTGTAGCCGCACCGCAGACACGTCACCTCACTTCAGTAACGTGCAGTCACTCTGGTCTTCGGGTTCACATATATCACTGGATCAGCAATCGTCAAACCATCAATGGCGTTGACGATCCCGGACGAGCCCCCAAATATCTGTTGCAGGTCCCAGGTAGCCAGGACAAGCAGTCAGATAATAATGTCCTGTTATACAGGAGTTAAAATCACACAGAACGTTTCAGATGTTTACAGACTGGTCGCTCTCATCAGAATTTATTAACAGACATTATAAATCCACAATTCACTTCATTTCCCATATATTTTGTCACTTTGTATTATCATGTCAATGCATTTTACTTTATCTTCACCTCTATGTTCATCAAAACACTCAATAAACTATCATTAAACCGTTACTGTATCACTGGAGTTATAATTACCGTAACAATACTGTATGCCTTTGCCATATATTTTTTACATATCCACATCATCACTCCAAAACATACAATATAGTGCCCAATTAGACATTATTTCACTGTCTTGTCTTTCTCAGGAATATTCACCTTTAACTTAATGCACAATTTAGCAACATTCATTTAAATACTTTACTTTTCTTCATATTCTTCTTCTTATAATAGCAGCTTTAAGTTACTGTATTTGAAATGTTCATTGACCATTCCTGAGAGCTTAACTTATATAACCATGTCTAAACACAACAAAATAGCATGTAAAACCTCTTTCAGAACACACACATTACACATATATACATTATAAAATCAATAAGAAAATGGGAGCTCTAATTTGGGAGTCTGAATTAGGATCAGAAGTTCCTATACAAACATTGCGCACTCACGTCGCCATTTTGTATTGATTACTGCAGCTGTGCACTGGATTCATTCACAAATACAAACTACAACTCACAAACACTTCAGAGTTAGGCTCCACCATCAGAATGTGTACTTAAACTTATAAAGATCACATGGATATTATTCAGTGAGTTGATTCACCAAAACTAACCTGTTATACAGGAGGAAAAATCACACAGAACGTTTCAGATGTTTACAGACTGGTCACTCCCATCAGAATGACGAGAAGCTTCCGGTCTGCAGGTGGTCGCATTCAATTGGGAAGAAACGCCCTACTGCCCCCTACTGACCAATGCGAATAGTAATGAATGTGGAATGACAGCTCCAAAAACTAATTCAAACCATAAAATAAAATAAATAAATCAACACAAAAATGTGACACATTATGGGTGGGTCACAGATGCATGTACGGTGGACCTCCTCGCTAGCATGGGAATACTTCGCGGGCTACATCGAGCGGCCTTTGTAGCAGCGGAGTCAAGTGCTAGCGGTGACCGCCAATGGAGACGACGTAAGCGGTGCGAGCGGAAGCAGAAGCGGGGATGCCGAGCGGGGCTAACAACAAAGAGAAAAGCTAACCAAAGAAGCGTGGAGTCTCCGGGTAAGAAGCCATTTAAACTAGAACTAGTAGGCGCCAGGCTGGATAATCCCCGCACACATAGCAATTCTCTTAGAATAAAACACAACTCACATAATGTTTTTTCTTTTGTGACCGTGTCAGAGGCAGACATACATTGTACTGAGGTAGCTAACTATGATGCGTTCAGTTTATCGCAACATCAAGCAAACAATCTGAATATCCCCGTCGTATCAATTCCTAGATATGGTCGAAACTATTTAAAGTGCACTACGCATAATAAACGCAACATTATTAATATTGCTACTTCGGATAATTTCAACAAACAATCCTCAAAACAGCCCACTACCTATAATATGGGCTTTTTAAACATAAGATCATTGTCTTCCAAAACGTTATTAGTTAATGAAGTCATTAGAGACAACAATCTTGATGTCGTTGGTCTCGCCGAGACCTGGCTCAAACCAGACGATTTTTTTGCGCTAAATGAGGCATCTCCTCCTAACTATACCAATACACATGTTGCCCGACCTCTTAAAAGGGGAGGGGGTGTCGCACTAATATACAATGAAAACTATAATCTTACACCTAACCTAAATAATAAATATAACTCGTTTGAGGTGCTCACTTTGAGGTTTGTCACACCACTGCCTCTCCACCTGGCTGTTATCTACCGCCCCCTTGGGCCCTATTCGGACTTCATCAGTGAATTCTCAGAGTTTGTTGCTGATCTAGTGACGCACGCCGACAATATAATCATAATGGGGGACTTTAATATCCATATGAATACCCCATCGGACCCTCCATGCGTGGCGATCCAGACTATAATTGATAGCTGTGGTCTTACACAAATAATAAATGAACCCACGCATCGCAACGGTAATACGATAGATCTAGTGCTTGTCAGGGGTATCACCACCTCTAAAGTTGCGATACTCCCGTACACTAAAGTAATGTCCGATCATTACCTTATAAAATTCGAAGTTCTGACTCATTGTCAACAAACTAATAATAATAATAATAACTACTATAGCAGCCGCAACATTAATGCTGCCACAACGACGACTCTTACTGACCTACTGCCTTCGGTAATGGCACCATTCCCAAATTATGTGGGCTCTATTGATAACCTCACTAACAACTTTAATGACGCCCTGCGCGACACCATTGATAGTGTAGCACCGCTAAAGCTAAAAAGGGCCCCTAAAAGGCGTACCCCATGGTTTACAGAAGAAACTAAAGCCCAGAAATTATCATGTAGAAAGCTGGAACGCAAATGGCGTGCGACAAAACTTGAGGTTTTCCATCAAGCATGGTGTGATAGTTTAATAACTTATAAACGCATGCTTACCTCAACTAAAGCTAAATATTACTCAAATCTCATCCACCTCAACAAAAATGATCCTAAATTTAAACAGTAGCATCGCTAACCCAACAAGGGACTCCTCCCAGTAGCTCCACCCACTCAGCAGATGACTTTATGAATTTCTTTAATAAGAAAATTGAAGTCATTAGAAAAGAGATTAAAGACAATGCATCTCAGCTACAACTGGGTTCTATTAACACAAATACGACTGTATATACGACGGATACCGCCCTCCAAAATAGTTTCTCTCTCTTTGATGAAATAACATTGGAGGAATTGTCAAAATGTGTAAATGGGACAAAACAAACAACATGTTTACTTGACCCAATTCCTGGGAAACTTATCAAGGAGCTTTTTGTATTATTAGGTCCATCAGTGTTAAATATTATAAACTTATCACTTTCCTCTGGCACTGTTCCCCTAGCATTCAAAAAAGCGGTTATTCATCCTCTACTCAAAAGACCTAACCTCGATCCTGATCTCTTGGTAATCTACCGGCCGGTGTCCCACCTTCCGTTTATCTCGAAAATCCTCGAAAAAATTGTAGCACAGCAGCTAAATGAACACTTAGCGTCTAACAATCTCTGTAAACCTTTTCAATCCGGTTTCAGGACAAATCACTCTACGGAGACAGCCCTCGCAAAAATGACCAATGATCTATTGCTAACGATGGATTCTGATGCTTCATCTATGTTGCTGCTTCTTGATCTTAGCGCCGCTTTCGATACTGTTGATCATAATATTTTATTACAGCGTATCAAAACGCGTATTGGGATGACAGACTTAGCCTTGTCTTGGTTTAACTCTTATCTTACTGACAGGATGCAGTGTGTCTCCCATAACAATGTGACCTCGGACTATGTTAAGGTAACGTGCGGAGTTCCCCAGAGTTCTGTTCTTGGCCCTGCACTCTTTAGTATTTACATGCTGCCGCTAGGTGACATCATACGCAAATACGGTGTTAGCTTTCACTGTTATGCTGATGACACCCAACACTACATGCCCCTAAAGCTGACCAACAGGCCAAATTGTAGTCAGCTGGAGGCGTGTCTTAATGAAATTAAACAATGGATGTCCGCTAACTTTTTGCAACTCAACGCTAAGAAAACGGAAATGCTGATTATCGGTCCTGCTCAACACCGACATCTATTTAATAATACCACCTTAACATTTGACAACCAAACAATTAAACAAGGCGACTCGGTAAAGAATCTGGGTATTATCTTCGACCCAACTCTCTCGTTTGAGTCACACATTAAGAGTGTTACTAAAACGGCCTTCTTTCATCTCCGTAATATCGCTAATATTCGTTCCATTTTGTCCACAAGCGATGCTGAGATCATTATCCATGCGTTCGTTACATCTCGTCTCGATTACTGTAACGTTTTATTTTCGGGCCTCCCTATGTCTAGCATTAAAAGATTACAGATGGTACAAAATGCGGCTGCTAGACTTTTGACAAAAACAAGAAAGTTTGATCATATTACGCCTATACTGGCTCACTTGCACTGGCTTCCTGTGCACCTAAGATGCGACTTTAAGGTTTTACTACTTACATATAAAATACTACACGGTCAAGCTCCTGCCTATCTTGCCGATTGTATTGTACCATATGTCCCGGCAAGAAATCTGCGTTCAAAGAACTCCGGCTTATTAGTGATTCCCAGAGCCCAAAAAAAGTCTGCGGGCTTTAGAGCGTTTTCTATTCGGGCTCCAATACTATGGAATGCCCTCCCGGTAAAAGTTAGAGATGCTACCTCAGTAGAAGAATTTAAGTCTCATCTTAAAACACATTTGTATACTCTAGCCTTTAAATAGACTCCCTTTTTAGACCAGTTGATCTGTCGTTTCTTTTCTTTTCTTTTCTACTCTGCTCCCAACCCGGGGTGGACCGCTAGCCTGTCCATCAGATGGGGACATCTCTACGCTGCTGACCTGTCTCCGCTCGGGATGGTTCCTGCTGGCCCCACTATGGACTGGACTTTCGCTGATGTGTTGGACTTTCACAATATTATGTCAGACCCACTCGACATCCATTGCTTTCGGTCTCCCCTAGAGGGGGGGGTTACCCACATATGCGGTCCTCTCCAAGGTTTCTCATAGTCATTCACATTGACGTCCCACTGGGGTGAGTTTTCCTTGCCCGTATGTGGGCTCTGTACCGAGGATGTTGTTGTGGCTTGTACAGCCCTTTGAGACACTTGTGATTTAGGGCTATATAAATAAACATTGATTGATTGATTGATTGAATGCTGTATTGACACATTTGGCGAGGCATGTTTTAAAGCAGCACTTGCTTTAAAACGTCATCTTTACTGACAGTTCTAAAGCCCAAATACCTTCATATTGCCTTCCACGCAACCTTTTTATTAACCAGTGTAATTGCTGTTATTTTATCGTTCCTTTGGACGATTATTATGATTGTATGCACTCAATGTGTGCGTTTTGACACACAAATGTGCCACACTTTTTTTTTCCCGTCCTGTACAGATACACAAAAGAGAATTGTGGGATACTTCTCTCGTTGCCTTATTTGTATCTGACTTTATTAAATGGATTCATATTATTGTTCGGTGCAGCCGGATCGGAGCAGGAAGGGATAGAAAGAGAAAAAAGGGAAGACAGAGGGGGAAATTGAGGGAATTAAAGGGGGATAACACAGAGACAACCACAACGACAACATCAACAACAAACACAACAATAACAACCACAACAACAACAACGACAGAACAGCATCAGCAAATAAGATATGTACAAATATGATACGAAAAGTGATAACAAAGAGGCAGTTAGTGAAGTAAATATTAATAACACAGAAATGACAATGAACATTATTATTCTACAAATGGAGCAATATAAATACCAACAGAAATAGCACTATTGATAATGAATAATAACAATAATTACTGCTATTATCAACAATACAAATGTTTCAAATGCAACAATACTTATATGTAATGATAACCTGAAATACAAAAGAAAGCAGATAAATGGAGGCAAAGAAAGAGAAGCAAACTTATTAACCTAGTAGCTTGTTATAGCAACAATAGGTTAATCTTTGTCAGTGTGCCGTGTATTACCCAGTTTCCCCTAGGGGAACAACGTTAATATATGTTTGATGACACGGTATTATATGCATGACTGTATGTACAGTATGTGTATATGTATGTTTGTACAGTGAACGTGCGTGTGGATGTATATACTGTGAGTGTGTATGTATGTACTGTATTTGTGTATGTATGTGCGAGTGTAGGTACCTATTTATGTGGGTAAGTGCCAATGTGTGTGCGAATGTATGTATTACTGAATGAATATACGTATGTGTGTATATACTCTATGTCTGTATAATTGTGTGTATATGAGTATGTACCATTTTTTTCGGACTATAAGTCGCAGTTTTTTTCATAGTTTGGCCGGGGGTGCGACTTATACTCAGGAGCGACTTATGAGTGAAATGATTAACACATTACTGTAAAATATCAAATAATATTATTTAGCTCATTCACGTTAGAGACTAGATGTATAAGATTTCATCTGGTTTAGCGATTAGGAGTGACAGATTGTTTGGTAAACGTATAGCATGTTCTATATGTTATAGTTATTTGAATGACTCTTACCTGTCATGTTCTAGGGTTTGGATTATGTTTTGTTATTTTCTGGTTGTTTAAGACTCTTTTAGTTCATGTTTATGCTCCCTTGTTAGGTCACCATGGTTACTTATTAGTTACACCTGTCATTTGTTTGGACTCACGCACCTGTTGCCAATCATGTCACTATTATTCAAGCCGATCATTTTCTGTTGGTCGTCCTGGCGACATTGTCATTACCATGCCCTGTTTATTCGATAGTTTATGCTTCATGCCATGCCACGTGAGTTTTGTTTTTTCACATCACAGTAAGTGTAGTTTTGTCCATGTTCACAGTTTCTGTCTAAGTGTTAGTTTTGTTCATAGCCAAGTTTGTTCTCCGCCTTGTGCGCACCATTTGTTTGTACCCTTTTTTGAGTGATAAAATAAATCATGTCTTTACCTGCAAGCCATGTCCAGTCAAGTTTGTTTGCATTTTGGGAAAGCAATCCACGCAATAATTTGCGTCACCATAGTCCACTTCGTGACAGAATGTCGCAAGCATTCCGCTATCCCGCAAACGACTGGCAATCGATGGAGGAAGGAAAGTGGGAGGCGTTAGAAGCCATGGCGGATCAAGACTTGATGTGGAGTCCAAGCGGAAAACTTATTCCGATAAGCTCCGTGTGGCCCGACGACGTTGGCGCATCGCTACAGTCCCGGAAGCGCCGGCAAAAGCGAAAGCCGTCAGGAAAGGCTTCTCCGAGCCGGCAGGATGCGGCGTTCCCGCAAGCTCCTCCTCCTCCGGACCGAAGAAAGCTGCAGATGGCCCGGCCTCGCCCTGATGACGTCACATCGCCGCCTGATGACGTCACGGACCAGGAAGATTTTTTTTCTCTGAACTCTTTTTCTTTTTGTCAGCCACCGCCAACAAAAGACTCTATTTCCATGGTTAAGCATTATCAGGACATGTTTTTAGAGATTAGGTCTAGTCAATCACAGTCATCCAGATTTCATGCCTCGCGCCCCAGGACTCAAGCCCCGCCAACGTCACAAAATTCTTCTTTTTTTCACCCACAAAAGCACAGGTGGGGGATAAAGAAATAATTTTGGGACAATTCAAAAAGGAGGATTCTGTCCCCCTCCTGACCTTCCTCCACCCACCCCTAAAAACGGTTCCAGACCGCGGGGAGCGCGTCTGGTATCCGCTCCTTGAGCGGGGGGCTAGGGCCGGGAGCTGTGCTGGTGGGATGGCTTAGCTGCGCCCAGCCAGGCAGCAACCTCCAGCCCGGCCACCACCACCAGTTCTTCACCATGCCAAGCCACAGCCTCCAGCCCGGCCACCACCACCAGTCTTTCATCAGGCCAAGCCACAGCCTCCAGGCCGGCCACCACCACCAGTCTTTCGGCATGCCAAGCCACAGCCTCCAGCACCTGCCCCACGGCTAGCTCCACGCCAAGCTCCAAGGCTAGCACCAGCGCCAAGGCTAGCACGAGTAGCAGCACCACGGCTAGCACCACGGCTAGCGCCAAGGCTAGCACCAGCGCCAAGGCTAGCACCAGCGTCAAGGCTAGTACCAGCTCCAAGGCTAGCACCAGTAGCAGCACCACGGCGGCTAGAACCAGTGGCTGCACCACGGCTAGCACCAGGAACTGTACCACGGCGGGTTCCAGTTCCTGCACCACGGCGGGTTCCAGTTCCTGCACCACGGCAGGGTTCCAGTTCCTGCACCACGGTGGGGTTCCTGTACCTGCACCACGGCAGGTTCCTGTACCTGCACCACGGCAAGCTCCGGTACCTGCTCCACGCCGCCAAGTGCCGCCCGTAGCAGCTCCACGCCGCCAAGCCAAGCACCAAGCCAAGCACCAAGCCGCCAAGACCCAAGCCGCCAAGACCCAAGCCAGGACCCACGCCAAGACCCACGCCAAGCTTCGCCACCTGCCGCACCACGCCAAGCTTCGCTGCCTGCCGCACCACGCCAAGCTTCGCCGCCTACCGCACCACGCCAAGCTTCGCCGCCTGCCACGACGAGGACGTCGTCTGCTGCATCCACGCCTGCCACGACGACGACGCGCCCACCTCCTCATCGGCCACGGATGTGGCCATTCCCTGGGTGTTCGCCACGCCAAGTGCGTCCACCTCCTCGTCTGCCACAGATGTGGCCGTTCACGGGTCGCCCACCTCGTCAGGTTCTACGCGTTGCCGCCACCTGACTCCCCCCCGGTGGATTCGGGGACACGTGGTCTGGCGACCCACCGCCAAGTCCCCCTCTTGCCCTCCCATGACTCTTGATAATTTTTTTGGGGGGGGACATCTGGGATCTGTCCTTAAGGGGGGGTCCTGTCATGTTCTCAGGGAGAGCATGTCCCAAATTCCAAGCTGCTATTTTGAGGCATGTTAAAAAAAATAATGCACTTTGTGACTTCAATAATAAATATGGCAGTGCCTTGTTGGCATTTTTTTCCATAACTTGAGTTGATTTATTTTGGAAAACCTTGTTACATTGTTTAATACATCAAGCGGGGCATCACAACAAAATTAGGCATAATAATGTGTTAATTCCACGACTGTATATATCGGTATCGGTTGATATCGGAATCGGTAATTAAGAGTTGGACAATATCGGAATATCGGATTTTGGCAAAAAAGCCATTATCGGACATCTCTAGTCAACAGGTATACATTTCCCCAAAATAGACACAGTAGTGATTCTAGGCTTGTTTTATAATGAGTACCAGCACATTTTGGAAAGCCAAATTCGCTCCAAAATGTGAGCGGGGCCTGCATCAGCCTGCACAAGACAGGAGGCAAGTTCCTATTGCTTAGTTTGTGTTATGGTAGCATCTTCATCCAGAATCATGTTATTTTCACTGCGAATGTGAAGGAATTTTAACAAACGTCTGCCAGATTGCTCCAGGTTGTAACAATACAACTAAATAAGGGGTCAGCCTGCATACATTTCCAAACGATGGGAATATTAGGTAAGTATGGACCTTTCCACTCAAATTGACTCGCACTAAATGGGACAGACCAAGTAAGAGGAGTGTATATTTCAGCCGTCAATTTAATGATTCTGACTTTGAAGAAAAAGGGTTTTGGTCAGAGTTTGGAAGGAAACATGCAAAAGCCAAATGCAGATCCCAAAAATCAGGAGCACCCTTGAGGGGAGAAAGACTGAGTCAAAACCTGCAGAAAAAAAGAGAAAGAAGAGCATAAACTAAAATAGCACTCAAAAACAGGAGAAAAAGAAAATAAGCCGCCAGTGTTCTATTGTGCATCCTCTTCCACTGATTTGTTTTCTTCAAGATGCTTAAAACAATGCTGAGAGTGCACAGGGAAACAAAGGCTGTGGTATGTATGGAAGAGGAGTTGGAGGAGCAATGTGGATTATTTTTTTTCGGTTTTGCTCATCATGCTAACCATACCAATTTTGAAGTAATCAATTAAGTGATCAAAATAATAGCTTTACATGCCTTTATCCACACTATCTATGCAATACGTCACACCAAGAGGAGCATATTGAGTCTGGCGATGGAAAGGCGCACTCTAAGTACAGTTAGGTATCTGCCCATTACTCAAACAGTAAACGATATTATGGGAAATGCCTGCCAGATTCATTTTTAGGAGCAAAATATACACAAAGAGAACTTGTTAGTGAATTTTTTTGTCATCTGGAGGCTATGGGTCCTTTACTGTAAGCTGCATTTACCAGCGTGTATCTCGCTTCTCTCATGTCAGTGTTATTGTTTGTTTGTATTTGTTTATTTGAAGGATAATGTGCAGTTACATTAAAAAGACGGCTGCAACAGATTTAGCACCATGCAAATTTTCATCTGTAGTCCTTTTATGGTGTATCTAACATCCACAATAAAATTACACAGGATTGAAAATACACAACAATAATACAATTTCATAATGACAAACAATTTATAATAAAAGTACAATACATAGAAGGTATGTGAGTTACAAATCAATGGGCGGTCAAGTTACTGTATTTTAGCAGCTTCATTTAAAGTGCAGAAGTATATAAAGTCTAGCAGTTTTTATCAAATGTTTTGCACGCACCAATACTCCATCAGTGTTGGCGCTAGGAATTCTCAAAAATGGGGTCCAACAGTAAATTTTTGGGGTCCCACTTTTTTGTAAGCGTTTTGAAAACAAATGGTAAATGTATGCATTATCCTGTTAAATCTCACATTCTATATTGTGTTTTGGAAAAAGGTTGCCATAAACTTTACTTAATTCATTAAAAAAATAATACAAAAGAAAACAATTTTCTATGCATACTGTATGTAAATGTCTCTCATGGACACACACCTGTTGTTGTTGACTTTGGGCTGACTAGCGACTGCACAACACCAAGGCCGCGAAACAGAGACACGCGGCAGGCTTACACGCACACATGCATGCATCCACAAAAATATACGCCACACACACATACCCTATCCTCAATCCAACGCCCTTGACGTGAATCCCTTAGGGGAGATGGACGGCTGGGCAGCGCCTGAAGAGCTGCAGCCTGTCGCCGTGGCCCCCACTCCCTCCCCTCTGTTGCTAGATATCTCGAGATGTATGTTGTAATATGTATATGTGCTTTGCTATGGAGGTTTTTTCCCACTCCAGACTGTGCCCCCTTAGGAGCCCAGTCTAGATTGTATTTTTTTACTCATCCTTCCCCAGCGTTGACCTTTTTCCCATCTTTTACGGGGCGCCTTGTGGCGACCCATCAGCGTTCCTGTTCTGTAACCCTGTACACTGTTTGTTTGTCTAATCTTGAACGGGTTTGTGCTGAAAACAAAGTTTCGTTGTACTTGTGCAATGACAATAAAGACCTACCTACCTACCTAAATGTATTCAGTTATAAACATTTATTCACTTTCTTTTTTCCTTCATAGATGCCAGTATTTTTTTCCTACATTTTTATTGTTATATTTTCAGAATGTGTTTGTACTATTTTTGGCCAAAGTAAGACAAAGAAAACACTCTCAAGTTGTCTTTATTTTTCAGTTTCAATGCCATGATTTTAATAGTCCGGCCCGCGTGTGCACATATTTTCCTCCATGCTGGCCCCTGAGCTAAAATGAGTTTGACACCCCTGAACTAAGCCAACTTTATATGTTAGGCCTGAAAGACAGTGAGCTTCAAAACTAGGCAGTCAGCGCTAATGATAGCCACATTTAGCTATTTTTAGCCCCCCTTTTAGCATCTCTTTGCACGGGCATAATATGAGCTTTATGTGTTATCATCACCACAATGCATCACTTTTTTTAATCCGCCATGCCACACTGAGACAGGATTTGAGGGACATCTTGTGGACGCTTACAGTACTGCAATGGGAAAGTTGACACACTGACACAAGAATGACATCACCGACGAGTGTTACATTTTCAACTATTCACTTTAAAACGATAAACTGTGAAAATATTGTTACAATGTTACTTTCCCTCCCTGGGGGTTTAGTGTGACGTTTCACCTCTAAGGAGTAAAAAGACTGCTAGCAAAGTTGTTTCCCTTAAAAACTGCGATGCACCTTTATTTTATGTATTTTTAATTTTTTTCTGAAAAAGATGATATGCTTTATTTAGAATATTTTGAGGGATAGCCTTTATATATTTTTGAAATTCAATATTGACTATTTACAGGTTGTACTTAATATCTTCAGGACTATAACACATCTATCATTCAATAAGTGTTCTTACTGTTATGGCTGTATTTTTTTTTTCTTTTTTTTAAATTTTATAAACCTTTATTTATAAACTGCAACATTTACAAACAATCGAGAATTAATAATATTCAAAATAAGACACTGCGATGCACCTCCTCTACCCCCTGATGCTGTAATGACGTCATTGTCCATCACGGTGCATTTGAGGACGCTTTTTGTTCATCCAAATGCATGAAGTCACTTGCAGGGGCCGCCCGGCTGCATTGTCGCTGTCATCTGGTTTGCGCACAAAAAAAAGAGGCAAATAAGAGAAAGCGGCTGGAAGGCGGGACTTCCTTCCGTCTGTCGGCAGAGTTGAGGCTGTTTATCTCAGTGCGCAGATACACAGTCCAGCCCAGTGCGGGATCCGATATAGCGAAGGTAAGCTCGGCGATTCTGTGTTTTTTTTTGCAACAAGCCTACAGCATTTTCTCCTTTGCATGCACAGCTGGCTTGTGTTGCAGGCTGCACACCGTGCACAGATATGCAATTGTCACCAGCAAGAAATTGCGCATGTGTGTGTTGTCCTTTGCGTCGATGCATTTGTTGTCATTGTCGATTACATCACCGTCATCGATGACGTGCCGTTCATCTAACGTGAATGTTGCTAACTAACCTTTGCGTTGTTGTCCTGATAGAATGAGTTCTCTCTGTCGGATCGATGTGTGTGCACACTCATACCGTGACCGTGTGTGCGCGGCAGGAAATAAATTAAAGTAGTGTAATGGTGCCATGGCATATTTGAAGCTAAAAAACACCTGAGGATAAAAGGTGTGCCGCTGCAAGCTGCAGGTAGACGTTCCTGTTCAACTTTAGCGAATCCGGCAAGATAGGTAAATGGCCGTTTTATATTAATTGTCTGATATACTGGGAAAAGTATATTAATTCAGTTCAATATGGGTGGTTCAAGTGTAAAAATAAGTTAAACGTTGTTAATGTTAGATCAGGGGTGTCAAACTCATTTTAAGATCGGGGGCCACATGGAGAAAAATCTACTCCAAAGTGGTAAAATCACCGCACGATAACTGAAAAATAAAGACAACTTCAGATTGTTTTCTTTGTTTAAAAATAGTACAAGCACATTCTGAAAATGTTCAAATCATAATGCTGTTGTTTTTTTGTTTTGTTTTTTTACAGTTACCTGTTGTGGTTAATAGTACATATACTTTATTTGTCGTTATTTATATTTTCTGAATAAATGATGTGATAATGTTCATCAGTCAACTCATTGGTGTTAATTTTCAATCTATCAAGTAAAAAAAAAAGATATTAAAATCAAGTTACAGTATGTTATTTATGTAGTTTGATCATTTTCCTCGACTGATGTACTAACATCATGTGGTTTTTTTTGTACATATGTAGCATAATCTTCAACGATACAAATAATTGCTGTTGCGACATCCAGTGGACACATTTAGAACAGCTGCTTCTTTCCTTAAAAACATTTCAGGTTCATTTTTATACTTAGCAAACTCATCCTGCGGGCCGGATAAAACCTGATCGCGGGCCTGATCCGGCCCTCGGGCTGTACGTTTGACGCCATTGGTTATTTTTGTATATTATTAAACATTTTGTGGCCCCCCATCATTACAACTTTTTTTCCAATTCTTTTTTTTATCTATGTAAAACGATTTTTGGACTTTTTTAATCAATGTTGAATTTAATTTAGTGCATGTTTTGTACAGAAACTCATTCATGTGAAATCAATTGTTAAATAGTAGTTTTTTTGCACAAGCACTAATGATAGCCACATATAGCTATTTTTAGCCCTTCCTTTAGCATCTCTTTGCACAGGCAGAATATGAGCTTTATGTGTTATCACCACAATGTATCACTTTTTTAATTTAAGCTAAAAAAACCTGAGGATAAAAGGTGTGCCGCTGCAAATTAGGTGGATTGCCGTTTTATATCAAATGTCTGATATACTGAAAAACTATACTAATTCAATTCAATATTGGTGGTTCAAGTGTAAAAATAAGTTAAACGTTGTTAATGTTAGATGGTTATTTTGATATATTATTAAAGATGTTGTGGACCCCCATCATTACAACTTTTTTTCACTCTTTTTTATCTATGTAAAACGATTTTTAGATTTTTTAAAAATCAATGTTGAATTTAATTTAATGCATTTTTGGTACAAAAACTCATTCATGTGAAATAAATTGTTCAGTAGTTGTTTTTTGCGCAAAACTACACACATCATTAAAACTATAGGGATGTCCGGACATAATTTTTGACCTCGATCTGAATTCGATTTTTTTGGCCTCAGATATGATCCGATTTTTGAATATAACACATGTTTATAAAACTTATTTTATGAAATTTATAAATTCTACTCTTGTTGTAAAGTGGATGACAACTTAACTGTGTGGTAATGAATGCTCCTTACACTATTTTTAACAGAATACATTGGCGAGTGCACAAGTACTAAACGAAAGCAAATAAAACTATTTGCTCCCGTTGAAATAATTTGTGTTTTGTGCTCAAAGCTTTCCTGTATTCACAGACTTACTCCCTGAGTTTGTAAACGATAACAAAGCCACCAAAAAAGTAATGAGAACAAGACAAATAAAAATAACTGTCTAATCATTTTAGTATGGTTTCTATACGGATGCTATACTAGGTATCAATAGTATCAACATCTGGATCTATCACCCCAACTTTACATTGAAGCTTTAGCAGTTAGCTTCTTGTGTCGTCCTGCCATTCCTTTTCCTCTATAGTCCTCCAGTACCTGGAACAAACTTATTTGATTTGCGGCCATGGTGGTGAGGATAAAGCGCTCTAAAAAACATACAAAAGCTTCAATCAACATTTGATATACATGCTGTGTGTATGTAGCAGGCACACTCATAATAACATGTAAGATTTACCGTATTTTGGTCATTTCAAGCATTACCGCGGCAGAGCATATCACAATGTTAGCCATTTCCTACAACAACAATTACTACTAATCATGGCAGACTTTGCGAGAGACAATAACGACTACTTTGGGACAAATGATGATCCACAACTTTCCATTTTTGAGCATAAATATAAGGAGGATGAGCTACAAGTTTTAGAAGCTTTGTAATAAGCAGATCCAGCTCTAGTGAAACTCTAAGCATCATGTAGAAGTTTTGCTAAGTGTTAAACAAGATATACATATTACAAACCCCAAAACCAGTGAAGTTGTCACATTGTGTAAATTAAATCGTAAATAAAAACAAAATACAATGATTTGCAAATCCCTTTCAACCTACAGTATATTCAATTGAATAGACTGCAAAGACAAGATACTTAACGTTTGAACTGGAAAACTTTATTTTTTGCAAATATTAGGTCATTTGGAATTTGATGCCTGCAACAGGTTTCACAATAGCTGGCACAAGTGGCAAAAAAGACTGAGAAAGTTGAGGAATGCTCATCAAACACTTATTTGGAACATGCCACAGGTGAACAGGCTAATTGGGAACAGGTGGGTGCCATGATTGGGTATAAAAGCAACTTCCATGAAATACTCAGTCATTCACAAATAAGGATGGGGCGAGGGTCACCACTTTGTGAACAAATGCGTGAGCAAATTGTTATACAGTTTAAAAACAACATTTCTCAACCAGCTATTGCAAGGAATTTAGGGATTTCACCATTTACGGTCCATAATATCATCAAAAGTAGGCGATAATATTACAGACTTTCAATCCTTCAGGCGGCACTGCATCAAAAAACGACATCAGTGTGTAAAGCAGGGGTGTCCAAAGTGCGGCCCGGGGGCCATTTGCGGCCCGCAGCTAATTGTTTACTGGCCCGCCACACATTCTGGAAATGCTATCGCAAAAATAAAAAATAAACATTACAAAAAGTGGAATGAGGTGAAATCTAACTACAAAAAGTTGCTATGTTGACACAAAGCTGCCATGCAGGCTGCTTTTTTTCTTTTGTCTATCTTTGTCTTTTTTTGCCATTGCTTAAAAAAACAAAACATCAATGTTATAATGAATTATTGACCTATTCAAAGCTCCAATTATTTCAAATATTTCACTTTAAAATGTTTTATGTGGAAAATATTGCATATATTGTGTGGTTGCCATACAAAAACATTGTTTTCTTTGACAAAAGAGCATAAAACAAACAAAATAATAGTTCAAATGTAAAATTGACAGATATATCTGAAGTTGATCTTGTAACGTAAGTGTTGAAAGTTTAAAAAAACTAATACAAATGTATCACTTTGAGTGGGGCACCTTTTGTATCCTAAATATATTTAATGGGATTTTATTTATCTTTTCACTGTGATTACTCAAAAATAACAATGAATTAATATCAATGGTGTCTTGCATTATTGATGTTTTTAAGGCTCTAAATTCTTCACATCAAACATTGCTTTCTGAATGTTTTGGGCAGTGGGGGAAATACTGCATATTTCAGTTTTATTATAAAAAACAAAGTTGTCTTGACAGAAAAGGCATAAAAACCTTTTTGTTTTTTAAAATTTTTTATCAACCTAAAGTTGATATACTGTAGAGAGGTAAAAAAGGTAAAAAACCCACCAAAATCCATATATTTTGTTATGATTTGAAAATGAAAACTATCAAAATGGCCCCCGCAGGCTTTAATTTTTCCGTGTGCGGCCCTCAGTGGAAAAAGTTTGGACACCCCTGGTGTAAAGGATATCACCACATGGGCTCAGGAACACTTCAGAAAACCACTGTCAGTAACTACAGTTGGTCGCTACATCTGTAAGTGTAAGTTAAAACTCTACTATGCAAAGCGAAAGCCATTTATCAACAACACCCATGAACGCCGCCGGCTTCGCTCATCTAAGATGGACTGATGCAAAGTGGAAAAGTGCGGTCTGCGGTCTGACAAGTCCACATTTCAAATAGTTTTTGGAAACTGTGGACAACGTGTCTTCCGTACCAAAGAGGAAAAGAACCATCCGGATTGTTATAGGCGCAAAGTTGAAAAGCCAGCATCTGTGATGGTATGGGGGTGTATTTGTGGCCAAGGCATGGGTAACTTACACATCTGTGAAGGCACCATTAATGCTGAAAGGTACATACAAGTTTTGGAGCAACATATGTTGCCATCCAAGTTACGTCATCATGGACGCCCCTGCTTATTTCAGCAAGACAATGCCAAGCCACGTGTTACAACAGCGTGGTTTCATAGTAAAAGAGTATGGGTACTAGACTGGCCTGCATGTAGTCCAGACCTGTCTCCCATTGAAAATGTGTGGCGCAATATGAAGCCTAAAATACCACAACGGACTGTTGAACAACTTAAGCTGTACATCAAGCAAGAATGGGAAATAATTCCACCTGAAAAGCTTCAAAAATTGGTCTCCTCAGTTCCCAAACGTTTACGGATTGTTGTTAAAAGGAAAGGCCATGTAACACAGTGGTAAAAATGCCAACTTTTTTGCAATGTGTTGCTGCCATTAAATTCTAAGTTAATGATTATTTGCCCAAAAAAATAAAGTTTCTCAGTTCAAACATTAAATATATTGTCTTTGCAGAGTATTCAATTTAATATAAGTTGAAAAGGGTTTGCAAATCATTGTATTCTGTTCTTATTTACGAATTACACAACGTGCCAACTTGGTTTTGGGTTTTGTACAAACATAATAAAACAATCATTTACTGTACAATGTCCGCTCTCAGTGGGAGGCCAACTGATGGAATTCATATTTTTCCCCGATTAGATGATGAATTATACCACAATCCCAAATCAGGTAAAAAAGAAAAAAAGGTGGGAGCAAATGAGCGTCGTTTTGTGTCTTTCTTGCCATCTCCAGGTATAAAATGGATGTCAAAGTTGACCAATCTCTCGGTTTATGGCCATAACCTTTTACTATAGAAGTGTGAGGCATGATTTATAATTGAGAATTAACCTTCACCAGCTTTCAGGCTCAGTATATCTCAATAACTGCATAAGCTAGTTACCTCTCTGTGGTCACTGCGCCGCTAAAAATAGTTCCTTTGTGTTAGCGCATATAATACCAATGTCGCTATTACTTGGCTAATATGCCGTTCACGACATGTAGATGGAGTATTTTTGTCGGTTTTTGGATGTTTTTTTTAGAGGGCTTTATGGGCAAAATAGATAACTACCATTAGATGCATTGTTAGATGTCTAGTACGATGCGTATTTTACAGTTGAAAACACACAATAGCAAAAATTCTCCAAAAAGGGTTGTTTCCCTTTAAAATTCAGATGAAAACCAAATTGTATGAAAACTAAAGCAAATGTTCCTATTAGAAATAACTCAGTCCGTTCCAGACGCCTAAAAATATGAACACAAAACACTTTTAATAGAGACCTAAAAAAGCACTCGGAGAGTGCAGACATCTGCCACGCCCCAAAAGTAAAAACTTCCTAAATCCAGACAATAATCTGAATCAGCTCCAAAATGTAGTCGCTTGTGTTTTATCCATTTTGGACATTTCCTAAAAGTTAGTTAAAAATCTGCTTGTGTCTTTTTCAGTTATTTGTATATAGACCACTAAACCACAAGGAAGCTCGTAACTTAAACGTAAGGTAACGTCGTAGAAATGATTCAGATCAGGCCCGAAATCTAATCAGTTGTTCCTTTTCTGAAAGATTAATGAAATTCCACACATTTGGAGTTATTTCGCTAACTAACCAACTAACTGACGGACAAACCGAGGATTACTAAGGGTGCCGTAAAAATCACACATTTGAATTACAATTCTTTGTTGTTACATTTCTGAATCAATTCAAAATGTTCAAGAATCGATTTTTAGGCCACATCCACGCTTACTGTACATATACATCCTAAGATTGTTTTTCAAAAGATGAGCTTTTGTAACCTGTAACCTGTTTTGAAATGGTTTCATTATAATTCATATACACCAAAATAGTTTTATTGCAAGAATCGGCTTGAATGGAGAATCGATTCTGAAACGAATCGTCAACCCAAAAATATGAATCAAAATCAATCATGAGTTGTTATAAGTTTCCCATCCCTAATGATTACATACTGTAACCTCCTGGCGGAGGTTGTAGTTATAGTTAACATGCATGAAACTATGTGAAATGCATATGAATAAGGAATTAAAACACTTATCTTTTTTGAAGAGTCTTGTAGGCGAAGACAGTGATGAGGGGAGAGCACTTGCTCAAACATGCTTTCACTCGCAACTTTCTTTGGCCCCATGGCGGATTCTTTTGCAATCTTATTCAATAAATTGGGCTGACAGACTAAGTTGTTAAAGGAGACGGTGTATGAAAACTTCTTGAACAGAGTTTTTAGACATTTTTGTTGTTTTTGAAAACCAAATCATACGAAAAGTGGGGCATACAAAACCCAAGATATCCATGTACTTTAAAATGGATTCAAATAAAACACCTACACTGCTACAGGTTGCTCCTCAGTTGCCATTATTTTAAGTTAGTCCCTACTAGGGTTGTACGGTATACTGGTATTAGTACAGTACCGCGATACTAATGAATCTATTTAGTACTATATCGCCTCTGAAAAGTACCGGTCCGCCCACCCCCGTCGTGTCATTGCTAGTTTTTGAGCAGACGAGCATGTTTGGCAGTGCACAATCACAGAATACTTACAAGCAGACACAGTGTGTAAACAGGAAAAGGAGAACGGACGCATTTTGGCTTAAAAACTAACGATAAAGGTGAAGTTATAACACTGAAACGCCCACCGGAAGAGGTGCTTTAAGACATGGCTTGCTGGCTAGCGGCTAAAGTCCAGCCGCAGTCTGCAGTGTTGTAGCTACTTCTAAATCACTAATCCTCGCCTCGTACAAGTATCATCCCTACAGGACGACGAATAGCTAAACATGCTTCACTACACACCGTAGCTCACCGGCGTCAAAATGTAAAACAAACGCCATTGCTGGATCTACACCTAACATCCACTGTAATGATACCAAGTACAGTAGCGTATCTCGTCGATACTACTATGATTACATAAATATTTTTTGGAATCACATCTTCTTTCGTTTTTTTTAAATGTATATTATGTTTATAAACTCAGAAAATATGTCCATGGACACAAGGACTTTGAATATGACCAAAGTATGATCCTGTAACGACTTGGTATCGGATTGATACCCAAATTTGTGGTATCATTCAAAACTAATGTAAAGTATCAAACAACAGAAGAATAAGTGATTATTACATTTTAACAGAAGTGTAGATAGAACATGTTAAAAGAGAAAGTAAGCAGATATTAACAGTAAATTAACAAGTAGATTACTAATACATTTTCTACCACTTGTCCTTAATAATGTTGACTAAATAATAGAATGGAAAATTACACAATATGTTACTGCATATGTCAGCAGACTAAATTAGGAGGCTTTGTTTGTTTACTTACTACTAAAAGACACGTTGTCTTGAATGTTCACTATTTTATTTAAGGACAAACTTGCAATAAGAAACATATTTTTAATGTACCCTAAGATTTTTTGTTAAAATTAAGCCAATAATGCAATTTTTTGTGATGCCCTTTATTTAGAAAAGTATCGAAATAATTTTAACGGTACCAAAATATCGGTATCAGGACAACACTAGTCCCTACACTTTCGAGTTAATCAGGATGGTGACTATTGACACCACAGGCTCACCATTTTGCCTGTTTTTAGTGTGAGTACCAACAGCGCACAACAACAGCTGTTGTATGCTAGCAGTTGATATTCAAGGAATTCCATGCATGCAACAGTTAACCATGCGTGTGACTTGTCTTACCGACCCAGCAGCACATCTTTTCCAGAGGTTGAACCCCCTGAACAACATGCCGCTGCTTGCAGTGTAAACAGAAGCTTTTTCCAGGAGATAAAATGTGGTATTACCGTATTTATTACAGTAAATTGTATACATTAAATGTTGACTTCCTACCTTCTTGTTTGCAGCTTGCTCTCTGCACATGATGATGCTCCATGGAGTTTCTCTGCTCCTTCTGTGCGCCCTCCTGCCACCTCTGGTTTCTCTCCACCGCCCAGCAGAGCGTGCCAAACTGCTCCTGGTGTCCTTTGACGGCTTTCGCTGGGACTACGTGGACCGTGTCCCCACACCAAACTTCCACCTACTAATGCAGGAAGGCGTGACAGTGGAGCAGGTGGAGAATGTGTACATCACCAAGACGCTCCCCAACCACTACAGCCTGGTGACAGGCCTCTACGCCGAGACGCACGGCATCGTGGGCAACGATATGTACGACCCGGTCCTCAATCGCTCCTTCTCCATGGACATGGACAGCATGTATGACCCCTTGTGGTGGGAGCAGGCCGTGCCCCTCTGGGTCACTGTCCAAAAATCTGGAGGACGGAGCGGCGCCGCCATGTGGCCCGGATCTGACGTGAAGATCCATGAGACGTTCCCAACACGCTACCTTCCGTACAACGTTTCCGTTCCCTTCGAGACGCGTGTGGAACGCATCATCCAGTGGTTCTCGGCTCCGGAAGAGGAGGCGGTGGATTTTGGGGTTCTGTACTGGGAGGAGCCGGATGAGAGTGGACACGAATTTGGACCTGAGAGTTCCCTCATGGACGCCGTCATCGCCGACGTGGACGAAAAGCTGGGCTTCCTGAGGAACGAGATGAAGAAGGCGGGGCTTTATGAGAAGGTCAACTTGATCGTGACGAGCGATCACGGCATGACGCAACTTTTCGCCGACAAGATCATAGAACTGGACGAGTATGTGAGCCGAGACCTGTACACGTGGGTGGACAAGAGTCCTGTGGTGGGAATACTGCCCAGGGAAGGTAACAATAACACTTCATGTACAGTAGTTCCTCAGTTTTTGTACACCCCCTTTTTTGATGATGCGTTTTTTTATGAACATTTTCGACAATATTGCCCTGGTTTTTGTACACCAACTCGGTTCTTGTACGGCCAAACATTGCACATAGCAAGCTACTGTAATCCGTTACGCGGAATTTAGTACCCAAGCAAATAATCTCACGCGTTGGTCACTGAGTCCTTTTTTTTATTGAAAAAATACAAATACAATTGAAGAAATAAACAATAAAATTACATGTCAAAGGAAATTGCCATAAAAAAGGCGAGGAACACTACAGAATTCCAGAAAAAAATCGTAGCAAAGTACAAAAGTGGCATTCGCGTGGCTTTTGCCTGTGTGCATCCCTCTCCGCTTATCGTTGTCTTCGCCAACAAGAGTCTTTACTAAAGATAACATTGATGTCACCCATTTCTTTGACCATTTATATGTATTTCACATTTTTCTGCATTTAAAACAATAATCACTTTCTATAAAATGTGTTTAATCTTAAAATGTTGGTGTAGTCATCCAAATAATTACTTAAGTAAGAAAAAGTAATTAAAAAAAACTACTCAATTACTTAGTAACTGGTGAGTAACTTCTGATTTATTGAGTAGGTGTTTTTAATAATACTTACACTGCAACCATAGGGTGTGTGTGTGTTCTTGTATTTCTACCCTTCTTGAGACATCAACAAGGAAAAGTACCTTCCATATGAGGACCGGTGAACAAGTCAGGACATAAATCATGGTCCCAATACGGAAAACCATTGCATCTAATAGAGAATGTCTCATTTGCACCCCTGGAGGTGAAATCTATCAAAATTAGGGTGGTCCTAAAAAGGAGTGACTGTGTGGCGGTTTGAAAAGTGCGCCCCCTCTGGTCAACATATGAAATAAGAAGAGTGTGTAAACATTTGAATTGCTCCCTCTCTGGCCAACATATGTAATAACAAGTGTGTGTAAGAAATTGAAATGTGCCCCCTTTGGCCAGAATTAATAAAAAAAATTCAAACAAATATTTAGAGACATACTGTAATAACTTGAAGTAAATAATAATTAAAAACCAATTACAAAAAAAAAATTAGCAAGCCTTTCCTTTTTTATATTTGCATGGTGTGTATATATTATTAATGTTGTAAATACAAATCTTTATATATCTAGAAAGGGTGGTCCTCAAGAGGTAGGCATTTTTCGGAGGTCTCAAGAAGGTAACAAATACAAGAATGTGAGTGTGTGTGTTAGTGTGTGTGTGTTTAAAAGAGATGGAGAGTAACTACTACAGTATGTGCTGCAAAATATGCACATTTTACATTCACTTACGACGTTATAATAGGCTAGCTAATACGCAGCTAAAACATGAAAAACATCTATGACTTAACGCAACATGTTTTCTATAGTCGGAAGTGGAATTCTTATAGGCTGAATTGTGAACATTTCTACTGACACAGATGACAGTGCATAATATAAATGTTGTTTTTCATAGTTTGTAAGAAAACATTGAAGAGTTGCGCTGTCTTCTCTGACGTCATGTCACCTTTTACAGTGTGTGGTTTGAGTGAAGTCATGTGACTGCCAGGCTCCATTTCATTGGTGAAAAGTTAAGTTAAAAGTTAAAGTACCAACGTTTGTCACACACATACTAGGTGTGGTGAAATTTGTCCTCTGCATTTGACCCATCCCCTTGTTCACCCCCTGGGAGCAATGGGCAGCAGCAATGGGCAGCAGCGGCGGCCGCGCCCTATAATCATTTTTGGTGATTTAACCCCCAATTCCAACCCTTGATTGAGTCCCAAGCAGGGAGGTAATGGGTCCCATTTTTATAGTCTTTGGTATGACTCGGCCGGGGTTTGAACTCACAACCTACCGATCTCAGGGTGAACACTCTAACCACTGAGTAGGCTGGGGTCAGCAGTCATGTCCTTTAAATTAATCCAACAACCTTATTGATTTGAACGGTCAACATGTCACGAGTGCTGTCGTAGGATTGTTGAAACAGAGTCATGTGATAGAAGTCGCTCCAATGAGCTGAGAATGCGTACTTACAAGCAGTAAACAATCGGTTATAAATACATATAATGATGTAAATAAAAGTAGCGATCATATTGAAACTCAATTTAACTGAGGAAAAGTAGTGTTTCTTCTTCTTCACAAAAATACTCAAATAAGTATGTTGCATTAAAACTCCTCTGACAAGTACATTTTATCCAAAAAGTTACTTAAGTGAATGTAACTGAGTAAATGTAGCGTGTTACTACCTATATCTGCTTTTGTACAAGTCAGTCTTCAGTCTTGGAGCAGATTACTAACAAGAAAATATCAGCGCAAAAATGTTTGTTTATTCTTTCAGTTTTAAAAAAAAAGTCCAGCTGAGATAGGCTCCAGCACCCCAGTGTAAGGGACAAGCGGTAGAAAAAAGGATGAATGGAAGTAGTTCAGTTCAGTTTCAGTTTTTTTTTAACATGCATACGATACAATGTAATTCATCATACATTTCCAGTTGTTTTGTTACAGCACGTCCGAAAAGGAGTAGGAAGAAGCAGAGCTTATTTAATCCTACCCCTTTTCATACCATAGCAATTTTATCCCATTTCCTTGTTCTCTGTAACAGAACAGTGAACAAATAAATAATAAATAAAATAATATACCATAGTAAGCAAACAAATATTAAATACATTAATCATTTTTGTCTCAATAAAAAAGAAAAGAAAAAGAAAAACGAAAATAAAAATGAAAGAAAAATCAAAAAAACAAGAAAAAAACAAGAAAAAAGAAAGAAAAAAAGAGAGTTAATGTATTTGCTTAAACAAAACATGCATTCCTTCTGTTCTTTGTACTATTATTTGTCACACCAAATGGTGGCACTGTTATTAAACCTCAAAGTCTTACCCCCATACGGGATCGACTTGAAATGTGTCACGTGCTCTAGAAATGGCCGCTGTAGCTTTAGGGTGTTTAGTCCAACCACCACTAAATTTAGTACACACCTTTGACAAGGAAATTGACAAGCACACGTTTGTAAAGTTTAAGCAAGATTGGTTTAAAAACATGACCACAATCTAGTGTAACGTTATTTAGCATTTGTCTAATGATAATAACTCTGCCATCTTGAGTTATTATATTTCTTGTTTTTTTTAGGTCGTTAAAACTGGACATTTCTGACCGTTCAAATCAGTAAGGTTGTTGGGTTAATTTAAAGGACACGACTGCTGACCCCAGCGACATCACATTATGCCTTGCAGGGAAGCTGGACGAGGTGTACAACAAGCTGGCGGATGCTAACCCCTACATGGCGGTGCACCGGAAGGAGGACATTCCCAAGCGCCTTCACTACCGCCACAACATCAGGATCATGCCCATCCTCTTGGAGGCTCGCGAGGGATGGACCATCGTGCAGAACAGGAGCACGCCGCTCATGCGTACGTCTCTACGCCTTGTTAAAAAAAAGCTGCTCTGTTCTATTTCTGTATCAGTCAGCTTCACTAGGGTGTTTTTTTTAATCCCAGTTGAAATGAACAAAGAAAGAGCTGGAGTGTATGACGCCTTCTCCTCAATTTATTGTCATAAGGCAAATTATGGTATTGTTATTGGGCCAGAAACACAGTTTCTAAAGTGATGATTGATTGTGGTTTACACAAAAAAGGCAAATATTAACCGTTGTTTTTATTAGCCCACATACAATCTTTAAGTGACATTTTTCGCTATGGAGTTCTGCATGGATACATATGAGCATGTACAACATGAACTGCACTGCAATGTGCTGAGAGCTGTTTCTAATATTTTGGTTAGCTCATTTGGACATGAATTTGAATAATTAGTTTCAGGCAAGATTTATGTAGCTCATAAGATACAATAAGATTCTGTACGCCGGTTCTTATTGGTAATTCAAAAGCAGCATTATTTAAGGAGTAATTCAAATCCGATTCATTTATTCCAGACACCCACAAATACTACCACATAGTTATAGTTTTACATGCATTTCAAAAGTGCACATCCAGAAATGTATTTTACCTTTTTGTTGTTAGTCTACTTGGTTTAAGGCCCAGTAGGGCAACGACTTACCAAATCTGTCCCTTCAGGATTACGCAGCCTATTTTTGTACTTAAAATGCAGCAATTTCTAAAAAGTTGCGATGTTTTAACGTTTATTTTTTTCCCATCAAAATTACCTTCTGATTTCCATCCATCAATCCATTTTCTACCACTTGTCCCTTTCGGGGTCGCGGGGGTTGCTGGAGCCCATCTAAGCTGCATTTGGACAGAAGGCGGGGTACACCCTGGACAAGTCGCCACCTCATCGCAGGGCCAACACAGATAGACAGACAACATTCACACTCACATTCACACACTAGGGACAATTTAGTGTTGCCAATCAACCTATTCCCAGGTGCATGTCTTTGGAGGTGGGAGGAAGCCGGAGTACCCGGAGGGAACCCACGCAGTCACGGAAGAACACGCAAACTCCGCACAGAAAGATCCCGCGCCCGGGATTGAACTCAGGACCTTCGTATTGTGAGGCACATGCATTGATTGATTGGTTGAGACTTTTATTAGTAGGTTGCACAGTGAAGTACATATTCCGTACAATTGACCACTAAATGGTAACACCCGAATAAGTTTTTCAACTTGTTTAAGTCGGGGTCCACTTAAATTGATTCATGATACAGATATATACTATCATATATACTATCATCATAATACAGTCATCACATAAGATAATCACATTGAATTATTTACATTATTTACAATCAGGGGTGTGGAGGGGGAGGGGGGGATATGGACATCAAGTAGTGGACATAGAGAGAGAGAGAGAGAGAGAGAGAGAGAGAGAGAGAGAGAGAGAGAGAGAGAGAGAGAGAGATCAGAAGGCATAAGAAAAAGAAAAAGTATCTGCATTTGATTGTTTACATTTGATTATTAGCAATCCGGGGAGGGTGTTAGTTTAGGGTTGTAGCTGCCTGGAGGTGAACTTTTATTGCGGTTTTGAAGGTGGATAGAGATGTCCTTTCTTTTATACCTGTTTTGGAGCGCATTCCACATTGATGTGGCATAGAAAGAGAATGAGTTAAGACCTTTGTTAGTTCGGAATCTGGGTTTAACGTGGTTAGTGGAGCACCCCCTGGTGTTGTGGTTATGGCGGTCATTTACGTTAAGGAAGTAGTTTGACATGTACTTCGGTATCAGGGAGGTGTAGCGGATTTTATAGACTAGGCTCAGTGCAAGTTGTTTAACTCTGTCCTCCACCTTGAGCCAGCCCACTTTAGAGAAGTGGGTAGGAGTGAGGTGGGATCTGGGGTGGAGGTCTAGAAGTAACCTGACTAGCTTGTTCTGAGATGTTTGGAGTTTAGATTTGAGGGTTTTGGAGGTGCTAGGGTACCAGGAGGTGCATGCGTAATCGAAAAAGGGTTGAACGAGAGTTCCCGCCAGAATCCTCAAGGTGCTTTTGTTGACCAGAGAGGAAATTCTGTAGATAAATCTCGTTCGTTGGTTAACCTTATTGATTACCTTGGTTGCCATTTTATCACAGGAAAGGTTAGCCTCTAGAATGGAACCTAGGTAGGTGACCTCATCTTTCCTGGTGATAACAATGTCACCTACTTTTATGGTGAAGTCATTGACTTTCTTAAGTTTGATGTGGGACCCAAACAGGATGGATTCTGTTTTACCCAAGTGTATGGATAGCTTGTTGTCAGCGAGCCAGGTGCAAGTTCTACAGAGCTCAGCACTGAGGATTTTCTCCACCTGTGACTTGTCCTTGCCGGATACCAGCAGGGCAGAGTCATCCGCAAACAAAAACAATTCACAGTCGCATGCCGATGACATGTCGTTTATGTATATTAGGAACAGTAAAGGTCCCAATATACTGCCTTGGGGGACTCCACAGCTCACCGAGAGGGGGGGGCACGGTGCCGTTCACCTCTACCACCTGCTCCCTCCCCTCCAAGTAAGATTGCATCCAGCTCCATGAGGTTTTGTTAAATCCGATTGCTCTGAGCTTATCCAACAGTATAGCGTGGTTAACGGTGTCAAAGGCCTTCTGAAGGTCCAGCATGACCATGCTGCAGTATTTGCCCACGTCCACCTCATGTTTGATGTGGTCGGTCAGATAGAGAAGGCATGTGTCAGTGGAGTGGTTAGTTCTGAAGCCGGATTGGAATTTGTACATGAGTTTATTAGTGGCAAGGTAACTATCGACCTGTTCATAAACTATTTTCTCCATTACTTTCGAAACGGAACTGAGAATAGAAACAGGTCGGTAGTTGCCACGTTCCAATTTGCTTCCTTTTTTAAAGAGGGGAGTTACTCTTGCTATCTTAAAATCTTTTGGTACTTGGCCTTGTGTAATTGATAGGTTTATTATGTGCGTGATGATCGGGGCAATGATGGAGGCAGAGTCCCTGAGATATCTGGAGGGAATATTATCAAGGCCGGTGGCCTTGTTAGGGTGGAGCGCGCTCAATTTTTTAAACACCTCATCAGCTGTGACCATTTCTAATTTGAAATCATCGTTGGATACTCTTAGCTTTCTGTAGAAGGCTTTAATGTGTTCTACACCAAAGCGACCAGAGTGGTGGGACAGCTTGTTGACAAGAGTTGCGGCTATGCTGGTGAAAAAGATGTTAAGTCTGCTAGCTACCTCCATTTTGTCTGTAATGAGGGAGTCACACTCCTTGATGCTGATGTTGGTGAGTCTTGTTTTAAGTTTCTGGCTGCAACAAGGAAGCTGGTTGTTGAGAATTTTCCAGAGCTCACGTGGCTTATTTGTGCTTTCCTCTATTTTGTCTTAATGTAATTTTTTTTAAGGATTTAGTCAGGTTGGTTGACTTATTTCTTAATTTATTGCATTGCTTTTTGAGAGTTGAAAGGAGTAATTTGAGGTTGATATTATTGGGTTGTTTATCTACTTCTGTTTTACATTTTTGGTATTCAGAGTATTTCCTGTCTCTGTCTTTTATGGCAGCTAATAGGTCCGGATTCATCCATAGTTCCGAGCGGGCTTTGATCCTGACTGTTTTCACAGGAGCCATGTCATTTAGTATCTTTAGGAACGCCGTTTTGAAGCGATCCCAAGCAACATCGACCAGGTTGCTCGCGAGCACAGGGGACCAGTCCCACTCATCTAATTTTAAATTGAAATTGTCATTGGAGTATTTTTTGAGGGATCTGGATTGGGCTGTTATGTGGCCATTGGCTTTAGGTTTAGCTATTTTATGGGTGCAGAAGGTTAGATAGTGGTCGCTAAGACCACAGATCTGCACTAACTCCTGTTCCACCGTGCTGCCCACCTTCCCACCTTCTGATTTTATGAATTCGTAATCAGTGTTTTTAGTGTTTTTGTAACCTTAATCCCAAAAAGCATAGCATTTCAACAATCCTAACAAAATATGCTTTATTTTGAACATTGACATCAATTTATCAGATCTCACAGGCCTTTTTTAAAATGCTTGAATTTGTATAAGTTATACCTAAACAATGCACAAGAAAGTGGGTTTTTTTAGAGGTTTGTTACAATAAATTTGCAGAAGAAAATGAAAGTTGCAACACATTCTTGTGATTTTCCCTGTGTAATTACATGTAATTCATGAAGAAATATAAACAAAAATATTGAGAAAAACATCTGACCAACTGAAAAAAAAAATTAAATAATACCTCAACCTCCACATGATAAAAATATATAACATTCATGCAATGTATACACATAATCTCAAGTGATTACTATAGAAATGACACTTTGTGTGCCAGCTGTACACTGACTCCTCTAAAGTAAATCCAAGCTTAATTTCTAGTATTCTCCCTTGAAAAGATGTACTGTTGTAAAACTGGTAGAAGTGTGTTCTCACTTTGATACTATATACTATATATACGCTTCCGTCAGTCTACCCCAGGGCAGCTGTGGCTAGGAAAGTAGCTTACCACCACCAGGTGTGAATGAATGATGGGTTTTAACATGTAAAGCGACTTTGGGTACTTAGAAAAGCGCTATATAAATCCCAGGTATTATTATTATTATTATTATTATTATTATATACTGTATGTACTTATGCCTATTCAAGTAATGTTCAATATATTCTTTGGTCTCTCCTCAGGGGGTAACCACGGCTACGACAACACCCTGCGCAGCATGCAGCCCGTTTTCCTGGCCCGTGGCCCGGCCTTCCGCCAGGATTACATCAAGACCTCCATGCGCTCCGTCGACCTTTACCCTCTCATGTGCCACATCCTATCCATCCAGCCCGGCCCCAACAACGGCTCCCTGGCGCACGTCCGGGACCTTCTGCAACCCGAGCCCACGGCGTCCATGCCCAGCGCCGCCTCCAGGACACAGGAAGCGCGCTCCTACTCCCACGTGGTGGGCACCCTCCTGGGCGTGGCGCTGGTGCTGGGCTTCCTGGCAGTCTTTGTCCAGCAGGTGACGCTCAAACAGCTGCCCTCGCTGAAGCACAGTAGCAGGGAGATGTCTCAGCCTTTACTGCAAGAGGACTTGCACCTGTAGCCGCTCGCCGACATCCACCTGGAATCAAGCGAGACACGCTGGACTGAGGTCCAATCAAGCGTGGCGTAAACCTTTTAGTGGCTTTTGCTTTGATTGTCAACGTCACCTCATCATGTTCCCGGTTAGTTTGTTTCTAATCAAAGCCGAGAGCACAGACTTTGGTAGCTAAGGACACGTTTACGCGACAATGTTCCGAAACATTAAAATAGGTTTTTTGCTGACCAAAACAAAAATGGCGGGGCACTTTTGTAGTTTGCGATGCTTCTTATTTGTTAGATATTGCAAAAGGTTTAGTTGTTAATAGGTCAAATTCTAAGCCCACTAAAATCCATAAGAAGGTATTCCAAAGACTCTTCATCTGCTGGCCTGGTATGTCAATTACAGTCCATCCATCTTCTTCCGCTTATCCGAGGTCGGGTCGCGGGGGCAGCAGCCTAAGCAGGGAAGCTCAGACTTTCCTCTCCCCAGCCAATTTGTCCAGCTCTTCTCGGGGGATCCCGAGGCGTTCCCAGGCCAGCCGGGAGACATAGTCTTCCCAACGTGTCCTGGGTCTTCCCCATGGCCTCCTACCGGTCGGACTTGCCCTAACACCTCCCCAGGGAGGCGTTCTGGTGACATCCTTACCAGATGCCCGAACCACCTCATCTGGCTCCTCTCGATGTGGAGGAGCAGCGGCTTTACTTTGAGCTCCTCCCGGATGGCAGAGCTTCTCACCCTATCTCTAAGGGAGATAGGGCGGAGGAAACTCATTTCGGCCGCTTGTACCCGTGATCTTGTCCTTTCGGTCATAACCCAAAGCTCATGACAATAGGTGAGGATGGGAACGTAAATGGACCAGTAAATTGAGGGCTTTGCCTTCCGGCTCAGCTCCTTCTTCACCACAACGGATCGATAGAGCGTCCGCATTACTGAAGACGCCGCACCGATCCGCCTGTCGATCTCACGATCCACTTTTCCCTCACTCGTGAACAAGACTCAGAGGTACTTGAACTCCTCCACTTGGGGCAGGGTCTCCTCCCCAACCCGGAGATGGCACTCCACCCTTTTCCGGGCGAGAACCATGGACTCGGACTTGGAGGTGCTGATTCTCATCCCAGTCGCCTCACACTCGACTGCGAACAGATGCAGTGAGAGCTGAAGATCCTGGCCAGATGAAGCTATCAGGACCACGCCATCTGCAAAAAGCAGAGACCTAATCCTGCAGCCACCAAACCAGATCCCCTCAACACCCTGACTGCAATTACAGTGTTTTTGGTAATTAATTGATGCCATACAGGAACATTGTCCCATGAACGTAGCCCATTAGAACTCTCCGTAGACTAGCTTGAGTTGGAGGGATTAGCCTCCCGCATGCAGGGTGTGATTCTTGAAAGACTCTTAGACAATCGGTGCAAGATGGCGTTCATTTGCACAACCGGTAAATGGCGTGAGGAATGACGAGTACACCAGGGACACTTTTTCCCTCCTCCTGCGTTCAAGCAGTGGCGGCCAGTCAGACACGAGCAAATCAATGCAAAACGGATTTGTCTCGTAATTGGTCAGTGGTCACATGATCGGCTCGGCGTAGCTTCATAAAAATGTCCATCTAGCTTAGTTTTTTTCCCCCGTGTCGACTGTTCTTTTCATACATCCTCTCGAGAACCAGCGTCCTCTGCAGTGGACATTTGTGTTTCGCATAACAAGAAAATTGTAGCTCTGACAAAATATTTTAATGTCCACTGCAGAGGAAGTTGGTCCCAAGGAGGACAATTCTACATTGCCCATTATTTGTACACCTCGTCATGGCCGTCGTCGTTTGTTGGTGAAAAGTGCAGTGACATCGCTGTTGTCAGTATTTTCCTATTTGGACTGTTTTGTCGTGGCTTCGCTGACTCTTTCAGTGTCAAAACTTTTCCTTCTATTTGCACTACATGACCAATAGGGGGCAGCAGTGAGGTGCTTTTTCTTTAGGTTATGTATACTTTGCACTTCATCTTGTAGTTGTTACAAAAAATTGTTTGGTACCTCTTGCCAAAAAAGCTTTTAAATCAGCGCAGTAGTAGAAGTAAAAAAAAAAAAAAGTGTTTAAAATGCTGCAACATTTAGGATAACTTTGGTTATATTCAGACACATTACCTACAGTACCTAAGCCTCCCAGAAAATAACACTGTGATATATTATTTTTAAATTCCGAACATTTATATGAATATTTAGAATTTGTTTCCTTTCCGGAAAAAAGTGTCTTGCTGACAAATGAATGAATTAAGTAAAAAAAAAAAGTGAATTATTTGTTAAAAGAATGAATGCGCAATCAGTTGTATTTTAACTGTACCTTAACTATCCTAATTTGGTGTAACGATGAACTTACTTTTGCCGTGTTACTGATTAAAACAGCCTTCTGAAATAAAAGGGACTTTAACTAAAGTTGTGTATTCTTTTTTCTGTATGCGTCTGTGATATTTCGATGGTCAGAAACTTAGACTTACGTTGTAAAATATAGTCTAAATAAAGCAAAGTAGTGCACACTCACATTTTTCATTTGAAAACACAGTTGTCCCTCGTTTATCGCTGTTAATTGCTGGGGCTGTGAATTGCTGGGGCTGTGAATTTTTGGGCACCACACGATTCGAATCGATTCGATTCAATTTTCATAAACCGTAAGCCACAATCATTAAAATTATAACCAATAAAGGCTTGCCATATCTCACTTTGCATGTAATAAGTTAATATCACATTTTAATAAATGTTAGTCATTTGTAATTTCCAAAAAATTACCTTTTCTTCCATGCTACGTATGTGGCTTTGTAAGGTCATGTTACCTCTAAACTCAACATAATTGAGGCTAATCCACTTTTTTCCCCCTCTTTTTTCCCCCTAAATAAGAATCAATAAGAAAACCGTTAAGGAACCGAATTGTTAGGCGGAATCGAACGTGGAACCGGAAAAATCTTATCACTTCCCATCCCTACTGACATTTTACGTGCAATTCTTTACGCAAATTGGGACCCCACACAAATCCAGGGCCCTTTGCACAGCGTGTGATCTGCCTACAGGGAGGGGTTGTCCTGTACACACGAGGGGCAGAGACATGTAAGAAGCATGTTAAATTTTATAAACTCAAACAAGCATTGGAAACACAGTAAAAAAGTTGGCACTTGTGCCGGTAGCTTGATGCTAACATATAATGGACAATCCCATCGACAGGCTTACATAAATTAGCATTGTGATAATTTTTAACTGTTAAAAATGTGTATTCAATGAAATTTAAAGTGAAAAAATTTGACATAAAATAACATAATTACAGGCATATACTCCCCAAACTCTGTGGAATTGAAGCAATAACTGCTGACTTTGTGCTATACTAGCTCGATGAGTCTGCTACTCTGCACTGTGTGCTGACTGGCTACGAAAGCTGTTGCATCAAACCTCAAACTTATCAAATTCTTTAACAAATAACACAACCAATGAGATCATCACATTTGCCTTTACAAAGATAATATTCTCATTTCTGTTAAAAAAAAAATCAGTTAAAGGCCTACTGAAATGAAATTTTCTTATTTAAACGGGGATAACAGGTCCATTCTATGTGTCATACTTGATCATTTCGCGATATTGCCATATTTTTGCTGAAAGGATTTAGTAGAGAACATCGACGATAAAGTTCGCAACTTTTGGTCGCTGATAAAAAGCCTTGCCTGTACCGGAAGTAGCGTGACGTCACAGGTTGTGGACCGCCTCACTTCTGCACATTGTTTACAATCACGGCCAGCAACAGCGAGAGCGATTCGGATCGAGAAAGCGACGATTACCCCATTAATTTGAGCGAGGATTAAAGATTCGTGGATGAGGAAAGTGAGAGTGAAGGATTAGAGGGCAGTGGAAGCGATACAGATAGGGAAGATGCTGTGAGAGGCGGGTGGGACCTGATATTCAGCTGGGAATGACTAAAACAGTAAATAAACACAAGACATATATATACTCTATTAGCCACAACACAACCAGGCTTATATTTAATATGCCACAAATTAATCCGCATAACAAACACCTCCCCCCTCCCGTCTATATAACCCACCAATACAACTCAAACACCCGCACAACACACTCAATCCCACAGCCCAAAGTACCGTTCACCTCCGTAAAGTTCATACAGCACATATATTTCCCCAAAGTTACGTACGTGACATGCACATAGCGGCACGCACGGACGGGCAAGCGATCAAATGTTTGGAAGCCAAAGCTGTACTCACGGTAGCGCGTCTGCTATCCAACTCAAAGTCCTCCTGGTTGTGTTGCTGTAGCCAGCCGCTAATACACCGATCCCACCTACAGCTTTCTTCTTTGCAGTCTTCATTGTTCATTAAACAAATTGCAAAAGATTCACCAACACAGATGTCCAGAATACTGTGGAATTTTGCGATGAAAACAGACGACTTAATAGCTGGCCACAATGGTGTCCCAATATGTCCGCACAATCCATGACGTCACGCGCATACGTCATCATACCGAGACGTTGTCAGCAGAATATTTCGCGGGAAATTTAAAATTGCACTTTACTAATCTAACCCGGCCGTATTGGCATGTGTTGCAATGTTAAGATTTCATCATTGATATACAAACTATCAGACTGCGTGGTCGGTAGTAGTGGGTTTCAGTAGGCCTTTAACTTTGGTTGTTTAAAGTTGGCCATTCTACTGTGGCTACAAATGTAGCTTCCACCACCAATGTGTGAATGTGGAGTGACTGAATGATCAGTTTTCTGTGAATCGCTTTGAGTTTCTAGAAAAGCGCTATAGAAATTTAGTCCATTATTTTATTGTCTTTGCAAAGGGATATTTTGGATTTTCAAGCTGCTAATGCGGCCTGTGAGTGAATGGGCAAAGAAGAAGTTGGACATTTGACAGAGTGAACATTTTATTTTGGATTCAGTATGTTGCGTCATCTACTCTCAAAATGGTGCTGCAAGTTGTTGGTGGTAAATCATCAGTTAAGTCACCGGCTCAAAGGTCTTCTGGGAGGTGTCTCTGGAATGTTCCCGTGCAGACGTTCAGTCCGTGCAGCACCACTCTCATCTCCACTCCTTGTCCCTGAAAAGCAGACGCAGCATTCAATCCAACATGGATGTCTCAGCTGATGACAAAATTGAGCGACGTGATCGATCGGACAGCTCGGGCTCGGAGAACCAGAGGTCAGAGATTAGCCAGGTGCAGGTCCATGTCTCGACCCAGGAAGAGCACGCTTCACCAGACTACATGGACACTAAGGACGGAGCCGCTCGGAGCAGCTCTTCGTCATCTTCTTCTTCATCTAGCAGCCATGAAGAAGAAGAGAAGGAGGCGGTGGTGAAAGTGGAGGATGCTCCCAAGGAGCCAGATGTTGTTCACCACGAGGAGGCCAAACGAGAGGAGATGAACGGCGGGTCCAGACGCTCCTCTGCATCTTCTGCCTCCTCCGCCTCCCCTAAGGAGGACAACGCCGAGGACGGGATGCTGATGGCCTACAAGCACTCTGACACCAAGGCGGAGAAGTCTGTGGACTACAGCCTGAAGACTCTGGAGAACGTCAGCCTGGACGAGAGCAGCGTCGCTCCGGCTGAACCTGCACATCCGGAGATCTCGCTCTTTGTCAAGGTAGGAGAAAGTCAAAGTTCATCAGCTTTTTTACCCATTTTGAACAAGATTCATTGGTAGCCACACCAGTGATGATGAATCCTGGTCCTCATTAGATGTAGGGTTGATCTTGAAATCCAGCTTGATGCTAACATGCAATTGACAATCCAATTGACTGACAAAAATCAGCAGCCTGCAATTGTTTTATATATATTTTGTACATAAGATTAAACACTAAATTGTATCAGGTAGATAACCTGTGTTTTTTAATTTGCTATATGGAGTAGTGTTGTCCCGATACCAATATTTTGTTCGGTACTTTTCTAAATAAAGGGGACCACAAAAATTATTGGCTTTATTTTAACAAAAAATCTTATGGTAAATTAAAAATATGTTTTTTTATTGCAAGTTTATCCTTAGATAAAATAGTGAATATACAAACCCCGTTTCCATGAGTTGGGAAATTGTGTTCGATGTAAATATAAACGGAATACAATGATTTGCAAATCATTTTCAACCCATATTCAGTTGAATATGCTACAAAGACAACATATTTAATGTTCAAACTGGTAAACTTCTTTTTTTTTTGCAAATAATCATTAACTTTAGAATTTGATGCCAGCAACACGTGACAAAGAAGTTGAGAAAGGTGGCAATAAATACTGATAAAGTTGAGGAATGCTCATCAAACACTTATTTGGAACATCCCACAGGTGAACAGGCTAATTGGAAACAGGTGGGTGCCATGATTGGGTATAAAAGTAGATTCCATGAAATGCTCAGTCATTCACAAACAAGGAAGGGGCGAGGGTCACCACTTTGTCAACAAATGTGTGAGCAAATTGTTGAACAGTTTAAGAAAAACCTTTCTCAACCAGCTATTGCAAGGAATTTAGGGATTTATAAATGATAAATGATAAATGGGTTATACTTGTATAGCGCTTTTTTACCTTCAAGGTACTCAAAGTGCTTTGACAGTATTTCCACATTCACCCATTCACACACACATTCACACACTGATGGAGGGAGCTGCCATGCAAGGCGCTACCAGCACCCATCAGGAGCAAGGGTGAAGTGTCTTGCCCAAGGACACAACGGACGTGACTAGGATGGTAGAAGGTGGGGATTGAACCCCAGTAACCAGCAACCCTCCGATTGCTGGCACGGCCACTCTACCAACTTCGCCACGCCGTCCCCATTTCACCATCTACGGTCCGTAATATCATCAAAGGGTTCAGAGAATCTGGAGAAATCACTGCACGTAAGCAGCTAAGCCAGTGACCTTCGATCCCTCAGGCTGTACTGCATCAACAAGCAACATCAGTGTGTAAAGGATATCACCACATGGGCTCAGGAACACTTCAGAAACCCACTGTCAGTAACTACAGTTGGTCGCTACATCTGTAAGTGCAAGTTAGAACTCTCCAAAGCAAGGCGAAAACCGTTTATCAACAACACCCAGAAACGCCGTCGGCTTCGTTGGGCCTGAGCTCATCTAAGATGGACTGATGCAAAGTGGAAAAGTGTTCTGTGGTCTGACGAGTCCACATTTCAAATTGTTTTTGGAAACTGTGGACGTTGTGTCCTCCGGACCAAAGAGGAAAAGAACCATCCGGATTGTTGTAGGCGCAAAGTTGAAAAGCCAGCATCAGTGATGGTATGGGGGTGTATTAGTGCCCAAGACATGGGTAACTTACACATCTGTGAAGGCACCATTAATGCTGAAAGGTGCATACAGGTTTTGGAGCAACATATGTTGCCATCCAAGCAACGTTACCATGGACGCCCCTGCTTATTTTAGCAAGACAATGCCAAGCCACGTGTTACATCAACGTGGCTTCATAGTAAAAGAGTGTGGGTACTAGACTGGCCTGCCTGTAGTCCAGACCTGTCTCCCATTGAAAATGTGTGGCGCATTATGAAGCCTAAAATACCACAACGGAGACCCCCGGACTGTTGAACAACTTAAGCTGTACATCAAGCAAGAATGGGAAAGAATTCCACCTGAGAAGCTTAAAAAATGTGTCTCCTCAGTTCCCAAACGTTTACTGAGTGTTGTTAAAAGGAAAGGCCATGTAACACAGTGGTGAACATGCCCTTTCCCAACTACTTTGGCACGTGTTGCAGCCATGAAATTCTAAGTTAATTATTATTTGCAAAAAAAAAAAAAGGTTTATGAGTTAGAACATCAAATATCTCGTCTATGTAGTGCATTCAATTGAATATGGGTTAAAAAGGATTTGGAAATCATTGTATTCCGTTTATATTTACATCTAACACAAAATTCATTATTAATCTACTTGTTGATTTACTGTTAATATCTGCTTACTTTCATCTTTTAACATGTTCTATCTACACTTCTGTTAAAATGTAATAATAACTTATTCTTCTGCTGTTTGATACTTTACATTAGTTTTGGATGATACCACAAATGTGGGTATCAAGACACCAAGTTGTTACAGGATCATACATTGATCATATTCAAAGTCCTCATGTGTCCAGGGACATATTTCCTGAGTTTATAAACATAATATACATTTTTTTAAAACCAAAGAAGATGTTTTCAGGTACTTTTCAGAAGCGGTATAGTACCGAATATGATTCATTAGTATCGCAGTACTATACTAATACTGGTATACCGTACAACCCTAATATGGGGTATCAACCAATCAAACTGTATTTGTATAGCCCTTAATCCCAAATGCCTCAAAGGGCTTCACAAACTCACAACGACATCCCCTGATCTGAACCCACATCCGGGCAAGGAAAAACAAAACAAAAAAACCCCAGATGGGGAAAAAGAAGAAACCTTGAGAAGGGACCGCAAATGTAATGAACCCCTTCCAGGTGACTGTCTGCAATTGATGTCAAGTGGGTACCGTTATTGAATTGTTAAATGAGTTGTTCAATTAATAAATAAAATGGAAGTCTATCAGGAAACAGAGAGTCATGTTTCTTTTTTCAAGCCAGTCAGCTACACAGAAATAATTAGATAGACAGAAAGACCATCCCACAATGGGGAACTAATATGTTTTTTATGTACAGTAACAGAAGAAAATGTAATGATAACCAAACATTTTTAAAATAAATAATACATATTGCACACTAACGATTGCACTATGTATAGATAAAACAAAAACAAAACACACTATCTTAACACCCGTATGCAACAAAAAAAAGCTCACAGTGATCACATACAGTAATCTTAGGGCTGTGGGCACAAAGGACCTGCGGCCGTGCTCCTTCTTACACTCAGCGCCCCCATAGTGTCGTGCATGGGGTGAGAAGGATTGGACATTATGGATGTCAACTTCGTCAACATCTTCCTGTCAGCCACCTTCTTGCGGTCTAGTGGGCAGCCTAGGACGGAGTCAGCTCTCTTAATCAGTTGATTAAGTTTGTTCTTGTCTCTGGCCATGCACCTGCTCTCACTGGGATGCTGACTGATGAATGTTCTTATGTTCTTATGTTAAATAAAAAAATTGTATTATAATACTCACACAGGTTTATAAAAAAGAAAGAAATTGGTGCCGCAAACGAGCATCTTTTTATGTCTTTCTCACCATCTCCGGGTCTAAGTTGGATGTCAAAGTTGACCAAATTTTCGGTTTATGGCCACAACCTTCAACTATACAAGTGAGAGGGATGATTTATAAGCTCACAGGCTCAGTGTGTCAACAGCTGCATAAGCTAGTTATCTCTCTGTGATCATAAATATAGTGTTTCTGTGTTAGCGCGTATGACAACAATATTCCTAATACTTGGTTAATTTTCAGGTCACGAGATGTGAGTGGAGTATTGTTGGTGGTTTTTGGATCATTTTTAAGGGCTTTATGGGAACAATAGTGTACTCCAATTGGTTGCATTGTTAGCCACCTCGTATTGGTCGTATGTTATGACTTAAGACTGCATAAGATGAAGAAAAACACATGTGTTTTTGTCTTACGTAGGAATTGTGAATGATTCCCCCAAAAGTTCCCCTTTAAGTGTATCGGGAGCCAGTTCAGGCGTAATATGATCAAACTTTGTGTATGAATAGAAATGTAGACGGCCACAATGTAACCCACCGCACGTCACAAAGTTACTTTTTTTATTTTTAATTATTGGTATTAGTAATGTTTTACCTTTTTACTAGTTACTATCAATCAATCAATCAATCAATCAATGTTTATTTATAAAGCCCTAAATCTCAAGTGTTTCAAAGGGCTGTACAAGCCACAACGACATCCTCGGTTCAGATCCCACATCAGGGCAAGGAAAAACTTGAATATATAGCGTCCGCATTACTGAAGACGCCGCACAAATCTGTACAGAATTGCCCTCCCAGGGCGACCGGTGCAATGAACGTCGAGTGGATCTAGCATAATATTGTGAGAGTCCAGTCCATAGCTATCACTTTGAAGTTCATTCCTCAATTCAAAATGTTTAAAAAAGAAGCAGAGCTTTTTTCTATCTTTTAAAAAAAAAAAAAAAAGTTTAAATTATGTCCAGGTCAGCATCTGCTGGTCGTTGGTTTACTTCCTGTGTTTAACATGTTACCAAGTCACCATTCAAATACGAAAAAGGATAACATTTGTAAAAATAAAGAACGTTCAGTTTGTAGATAGCTTATTCAGTAATAAAGGAGTTACATTGTGCATTGATAAATACATAAGTGCAGGATGTATGCTAAACAATATTTTAAATAAATACTTTAATAAGTAGAGGAGTATAACTGGATACCCGCCACTTTGTAGTTTGCACTGTAAAATCAGGTGTTATATATTGGGGCTGTCTCTAATAGTTCGGTGATTTGCAGCTGATGGCTAGATAAATCTCCACAAAAAACTTTGATAGCACATTAATGAAGGGAAGTGGGTGACTTTTATCTGAAGTTTATGTTTAACCTGTGTAGTGACTTGTAGTGACCATGCATGAGCACATCTCTATCCCGTGTGTGTGTGTGTGGATGTGTGAAGGGGTCACTTTGCTGATTAGGCATTGCTGAGAATACAGTTAAAATTATTGAATGTTTGTGGTCAATTCTGTACAGAGATGATTTAGGATGTTTCATGTATTTATGACACAGCGAGCAAGGACATGCACTGATACGGTATCTTCTTGGGTTATATCACGCTGTTGATAAACGCCGAGCATAGGTCACTGCAACACACCCTCAGTCATTTTTCAACACCTCCATTAAATTATTATTGAACGTCTTCAATCTGTGCACCTTGTCTTTGTGTTTTGTAGTACAAAATAGGTAGTGAATGTGATTAAGGCACAATCTTTGGAGTTGTACACTTCATCTTATTTCTTACCCTTTAAAAGTGAGGGCCAAAGTTATAAGGGTGTAGACAAACACCTACAAAAATAATGTGGCTAATGGAGTGGTGCTGCTATTTTGAAATTAAATGTTACATTCCAGTTTTTAACATTGTATCTTTTGTACTTTGATTGAGGCAAATTCCCAGTCACAGTGTTACTGTTTGACACGTCAGTGAATGATTAGCTCAACAAGTCACTGATTTTAACTGCTTTTGTCTCAAAGTGTTCTTTCCTCAAACCTCTGATGGTGTTTATATATATATATATATATATATATATAAAAAAAAAAAAAATATATATATATATATATATATATATATATATATATATATATATATATATATATATATATAAAAAAAAAATATATATATATATATATATATATATATATATATATATATATATATATATATATATATATATATATATATATATATATATATATATATATACACACACTACCGTT
>NC_084734.1:42436342-42536342 GCF_033978785.1 Entelurus aequoreus
CAGTTCATCCAGGACAGTTCGAAGGAGAAGGGGTATGTAATTATGTTGCCTGTACATTTTGTAGAACAGACTTCTCCATTGAACACGGTGGCCGAAATGATATACTCAGTCATGAACGGGGAAGTTAAACAGGACAATACTGCCATCTACTGGATAGCCTCCGGAACACTGAAATTGAAGTATTTGTTTTATTTATATGTATAATAAAAAAAAAAATTAAAAAAAAAAAAAAAAATTATATATATATATATATATATATATATATATATATATATATATATATATATATATATATATATATATATATATATATATATATATATAGCTAGAATTCACTGAAAGTCAAGTATTTCATACACACATATATATATATATACATATACACTACCGTTCAAAAGTTTGGGGTCACCCAAACAATTTTGTGGAATAGCCTTAATTTCTAAGAACAAGAATAGACTGTCGAGTTTCAGATGAAAGTTATCTTTTTCTGGCCATTTTGAGCGTTTAATTGACCCCACAAATGTGATGCTCCAGAAACTCAATCTGCTCAAAGGAAGGTCAGTTTTGTAACTTCTGTAATGAGCTAAACTGTTTTCAGATGTGTGAACATGATTGCACAAGGGTTTTCTAATCATCAATTAGCCTTCTGAGCCAATGAGCAAACACATTGTACCATTAGAACACTGGAGTGATAGTTGCTGGAAATGGGCCTCTATACACCTATGTAGATATTGCACCAAAAACCAGACATTTGCAGCTAGAATAGTCATTTACCACGTTAGCAATGTATAGAGTGTATTTATTTAAAGTTAAGACTAGTTTAAAGTTATCTTCATTGAAAAGTACAGTGCTTTTCCTTCAAAAATAAGGACATTTCAATGTGACCCCAAACTTTTGAACGGTAGTGTATATATATATATTAGAGATGCGCGGATAGGCAATTATTTCATCCGCAACCGCATCACAAAAGTAGTCATCCAGCCGCCATCCACCCGCCATCCACCCGAACTAACATTTTATCAAAACCACAACCGCCCGCCACCCGCCACCCACCCGTTGTTATATATCTAATATAGACGATGCAAGGCATTCCTGTTAAAGAAAGGAGACTGATCCAATGCAGCAGAGACATTCAATGCGTGCCACGCATTAATATCTCTTGGCCACGCATTAGAGGCTAAGAGATATTAATGCGTGATAATATTATTTATCATTATTATAATATTATTGTCATTTCCATTAAGAAAGTGTTGACCTATTGTTTTTTTTCCCCCCTGGTCTTTAGTATTCCCTTTTTTAGTTTGTCGCGTACCACGTTTGCAGCCGGCGTTGCAATCTTTTAATTTTTTTCTTCTTCTTATGTTGTGTTGTGTTGTGTCAAGCTAAATTTCTTCCCCCTACAAAAACCTCCCCCCCCCCACCCCCACCCCATTTACTTCCGTGGTCATGTTTCCTCTTACGTCATTGACAGCGATCGATAGCACTTCGGCTTTGACTGCCCGTCGCTGGAAGGATACTTCGTCTTTGACAGCTGCTGGAATCTGAAGACATCGATTATTGTTTTTTTTTGTACAGGCGCGAAACAGGACAGTTGCGTGCGGGTTAAGGACCCCTGGCAACTTTGTGACTTTATTGGACGCAGCCCCGGAAGTAAATGGGGGGGAAGGGAAACAATTTGGCGTGACAGCTGCAGCAGTGCTTGATGAATAATTGCCTGTTTCAAAGAGTGCTGCTCGTTTTTCGTATGTGGGTAACAACATTTAACTATGTATTTTTTTTTTCTGAATTGGTTCAACCGCCATCCGCTCGAATCTATTTAAAATATATTTTTTTCGTCATGCATCCGCCCGACCCGCGGATTATCCGCGGACTCCGCGGTTGTGTCCGCAAACCGCGCATCTCTAATATATATATACATGTAAAATACTTGAGTTGGTGAATTCTAGCTGTAAATATACTACTCCCCTATTAACCACAGCCTTAACCACGCCCCCAACCACGCCCCCCGCCCCCAACTGCGCCCCCCCGCCGCCCCACCTCCGACCACACCCCCCACCCCCCACCCCCCACCTCCCGGTATCAGAGGTCTCAAGGTTGGCAAGTATGATATTAGGAACAGTAAAGGCTCTAATATACTGCCTTGGGGGACTCCACAGCTTACTGAGAGGGGGGGGACATGGTGCCGTTCACCTCTACCACCTGTTCCCTCTCTCCAAGTAAGATTGCATCCAGCTTGATGAGGTTTTGTTAAATCCAATTGCTCTGAGCTTATCCAACAGTATAGCGTGGTTAACGGTGTCAAAGGCCTTCTGAAGGTCCAGCATGACCATGCCGCAGTATTTGCCCGCGTCCACCTCATGTTTGATGTGGTCGGTCAGATAGAGAAGGCTTGTGTCAGTGGAGTGGTTAGTTCTGAAGACGGATTGGAATTTGTACATGAGTTTATGGTGGCAAGGTAACTATCGACCTGTTCATAAACTATTTTTTCCATTACTTTCGAAATGGAACTGAGAATAGAAACAGGTTGGTAGTTGCCAGGTTCCAATTTGCTTCCTTTTTTAAAGAGGGGAGTTACTCTTGCTATCTTAAAATCTTTTGGTACTTGGCCTTGTGAAAATGAGAGGTTTATTATGTGCGTGATGATTGGGGCAATGATGGAGGCAGAGTCCCTGAGGAATCTGGAGGGAATATTATCAAGGCCGGTGGCCTTGTTTGGGTGGAGCGCGCTCAATTTTTTAAGCACCTCATCAGCTGTGACCATTTCTAATTTGAAATCATTGTTGGATACTCCTAGCTTTCTGCAGAAGGCTTTAATGTGTTCTACACCAAAGCGACCAGAGTGGTGGGACAGCTTGTTTACAAGAGTTGCGGCTATGCTGGTGAAAAAGGTGTTAAGTCTGCTAGCTACCTCCATTTTGTCTGTAATGAGGGAGACACCCTCCTTGATGCTGATGTTGGCGAGTCTGGTTTTAAGTTTTTGGCTGCAACCGGGAAGCTGGTTGTTGAGAATTTTCCAGAGCTCACGTGGCTTATTTGTGTTTTCCTCTATTTTGTCGATATGAAATATAACTCAGTTATCAAATGCATTTTAAAATGTACACACATTATGAAGAACAGGCATACAGTATGCATCTTGTCGAAACATCTTCCTGTTACACTTCCCTTTTGTAAAGCAAATCTGTATAGTAGAGACCAATCAATCAATCAATTCCTTTATTGTCACTGTCATAACAACTCAAGTCATACATGTCAATGAGATTTTGTTGGAGCTTAGTCTAGCGTTAATAATAATATTTCCCCATGTTACTGAACCGGAAAGGTCAAAAACAACAAAACTAAAACATCTTCCTGGTAGAAAATGTTGTGATTTGACTTGTGGTACAGCGCCCTCTGCTGGATTTGTAGGGGCAGCACTTTTTCTCCGTCAAACAACTTTCTATTCAAGTGACCATGTAGCAGTAACAACCTCACTTACATTTCAAGCAGAGGAAAGAAACCTGCAAATAGTCAAGGATCTATAGTACATTTTGTTGTTTGATAATGTTTAAAATGGTCTTTTTAGTGAGTGTATAATTATACATTATATTTACATAATAGGTTATTTCATAATGTTTTTTTAACACATTTTTGGTGTGTTTGAATTAATATTAATTATACACAAACATTATTTTTCTAATGGTTTAAACATTTTTTTGTGTGTGAATATTTGAATTAATTTTTCAAGTAAATATGTTCTCATGATATATATAATTTTTTGGTATGTTTGTACTTTTTTTTTACATGAAAGTTTATTTGTTAATGTTATTACAATTGTTTTTAGTTTGTGTATATGTATATTTATGGTTTTGTTAAAACAAAAGGTTATTTCCTAATGTTTTTAAATTATTTTTAATGTGTCTTTATATTTTATAACAAGGTTATTTCCTAATGTTTTTAAATAGTCTAATTATATGTATACATTTATTTATCAAATATGTACATGTTAAGTTCACCATCTTCAATGTTTAAAAAAAGTGTTTATACATATTCATGTTAGGCAAATGTTTATATTATTAATTTATAAAATCATAATCAATCATCAAGATTATGAAAACAGTTTTAATTGATTTAGTTGTTGGTAAATATTTGTCTTGCTTGCTACATATCAGAACACTTTACTTTTTTTATAGAATGTTTTAAATGATCTTATTCAAATTTCCATGTATTTTTTCCTACATTTTTATTAAATGGTTTTAATATTCATACTTCTGTTGATCTCATTCCTATATAAATAAATACCAGCTATTTTACCAGGGTGTGCTCCATGTATTACTGTAGTGTTATTAGTACAGTATTAGTAGGTGATGGAGGAGGAGGTGTGGCGTTAGTGATGAGGCTCCGCCCCCTACAATCCATCACTGTGGTCCCGGCTGACACCTGTTCCAGTGTCAGTGAGAGCTTTTCTTGCTCTTCCATCTGTTTCTACAAATCTGACATCTGAGCTGCCACCTGTGTAACCTCTCAGCATCACATAACTTTTACCGACACCTTACGGGATCACAGATACTACACTTATTTTGTTTATTTATTGTGTGTAGTAGTTTTGATATAGGATGTAGGCTGCACTGGACGACGTGTGCTTGCAATGAAAGAAGAAATGTCAGGTGTGGACAGAGAGCCTGATATTGAACTTTTTGTGAAGGTAAGACTAAACGACTGGTATAGTGTGTCAGTGTGTTGTGTGATGGAAAGTCCAAGGAACAAAATAGCAGAGGTAACGTTACCTTCATACGGTACAGAGCACAGCGATGGCGGCGCTGGTGCAGCTTCTTGGTGTGTTTGTTCTGCTCAACACCCCCTGGGACACCACAGGGTACCTGAGGCAGGTGGGATGGAAAAAAATTAAGCAATTAGCCTGAGAGAAGACAGCCTACTGGGAATTCTGCGTGGCACGCTAATTGAAATGTTTAACTATTTTCGTACACTTCTTACAGTCAGTGTGGCCTAGATAGGTGTGACTCCAAAACAAACATGTGTCCAATGTAGGCTCGCTTGACAGGAAACACAAAAAGACACACCAGGTGACAATTAACTACTTGATACTAGCAGGTCTTGTTGCAACAGGAAGTGCCTATGATAAAACAGGAAACACATTCAAATTGTGTTTATTCAGCATAAAAGCATTGTCATTTATCAGCTATTAGACTGAGTTTAGTCATGATTGGACATAAAGTACATGTGATGTGTCATGTGACCTTTCTGCAGCAGGTCAGCAGGCCCACTTGGCTTGTGTTGCTGTTCTAGATATTGATTGGCTGGGGATGTATTGTGTTGTTGTAACAATGACACAGGCATGGCAGTGCATGCACACAGCTGACTTGGCATGTTTTAACAGCGTTCTGGTGTTTGCTGGGAGTGTGTGTGTGTGTGTGTGTGTGTGTGTGTGTGTGTGTGTGTGTGTGTGTGTGTGTGTGTGTGTGTGTGTGTGTGTGTGTGTGTGTGTGTGTGTGTGTGTGTGTGTTTGTGTGGGTGTGTTCTTGTATTTCTACCCTTCTTGAGACATCAACAGGGAAAAGTACCTTCCATATGAGGACCGGTGAACAAGTTAGGACCGAAATTGTGGTGCCAATACGGAAAACCGTTGCTTCTAATAGAGCAGGGGTCACCAACGCTTCCCACTAACTGACAAAGAAACAGATAACAGATTTGGTGTCCAGTTCAAAGTGTGACATGATTTAAAAATTTGAGAGTTTACTTTTGTATTTTACATGAGTTATTATTTGTACAAACATGGTGCAAAGTAATTCATGATTTGTTAAAACATGTTAGTGGCTAGCTAGTTAAAATGGGATATTGTGATTTCACAAGACTGTCTTAGAAGTGATCATTTGAAAATGTTCAATTTGAAAAATGTGCACTTAGAGAAAATATAAAAATAAAGTGTTGCATATTGATATTTATCTGTTTCTATATATATTTATTGTGAGAAATCATTAAGATGATCAGTGTTTCCACAAAGATAAATATCATTAATTATTAATAATAACAGAGTTAAAGGTAAATTGAGCAAATTGGCTACTTCTGGCAATTTATTTAAGTGTGTATCTAACTGGTAGCCCTTCGCATTAATCAGTACCCAAGAAGTAGCCCTTGGTTTCAAAAAGGTTGGTGACCCCTGTAATAGAGTGTCCGTGAACATTGTTTCAAAGTCTGGATTTTTTGTTGATTTAATGTGCATACAAAAGTAAACATTAACATGTGCAAAAGCAGCAATATATGATAAAAGAAGACTAAAGAAGGACTTTCCTATTCATCCCCGAAAAAAACCCGCCAGGTGAACAGCTGATTTTACCACTTCTGGTGCTGACGTAAGACAACCTGTGTCCCATATGTGACCATAGGATGAACAAATACACTACGGTACTAAGACTATAGTGGCCATTAACAGTTAGCTTCTACAGCTGGGTTGCCCAAAGTGCGGCACAGGGGCCATCTGTGGTCCGTGACTTGTTTGTCATCGGCCTTAAGCACATTACAAAAAACAAAAAACAAAATATAGAGATCTCATTTGCACCCCTGGTGGTGAAATCTATCAAAACTATGGTGGTCCCAAAAAGAAATGATAACATATCAGTGTCTGTTTTAAAAGTGCTTCCCCTTTTGGTCAACATATGAAATAACAAGTGAAGTGTGTGTAAGAAATTGAAATGCGCCCCCTTTGGCCAAAATTAATAAAACAAATAAAATATATACTGTATGTCAGGGGTCACCAACACGGTGCCCGCGGGCACCAGGTCGCCCGTAAGGACCAGATGAGTCGCCCGCGGGCCTGTTCTAAAAAAAATAAAATAAAAAATAAATAAAAAAAATAAAATTTTTTTTTAAATTAAATCTACATACAAAAAACACAAGATACACTTTCAATCAGTGCATCAACCCAAACAACCTCCCCCATGCACACTCATCCACACCCACTCACACAAAAGGGGTTATTTCTTTCTGCTACCAATATTCTGGTTCCCACAACATAGACAACACATCTGCAAGGGACAAAGTCCCTGACGCACACATGATTGTATAGGCTGCTGGTCCACTAACATTTTCATTAATTACTATTTTTTTATATAATTATTTTTATATTGTTTTACTTTCTTTTTTATCCAAGAAAATGTTTTTTATTTATTTATCTTATTTTATTTTATTTTTTAAAAAAGGGCCTTATCTTCAACAGACCAGGTTGTCAATGAAATTAGATTTGTTTAAAGGGTTTTTTAAACCAGGCCCAGTCCAGATAATGTCCAAGTCGGACTCAGCAACACACACCTTCATTCATGTACACAGAAAAAAATTAAAAAATGTAAAAAACAGATTGCATATAATTTATAAACAAAATTACATTTTCAAAATAAGCATTTATGTACAGTCCAGATTATGTCCAGGTCACTCAAATTAGGGAACACAACAACAGATATCATATAATCTATAAACATAATTATACTTTCAAAATAAGCCTTTGAGGACTTCTCATCTTTTTTTTAATGTTTTTTGGCATCATTATCGTTTTCAACCATGTAACTTTCTAAAGTTAGAAAATACTGAATAAATGTTTTAAAGAAAGTAATACTAAGTGAATATCTGTTTTTGGCCTTAAAAATAAACCTTTTACCGAGTACTATAATTAAATTGACTAAATCATGATTGTCAATGAACTCTCCTAAAATAACAGAAACCACATTAAGCTTCATAAACAAACCAATCCTTAAACACATTTTTTCAACTTCCACCCAAAACAAAGACACAATATGACAATACCAAAACAAATGCAGGGTGGATTCAGGCTCCTGACAACAAAATCGGCAATCATCTGACTCTGTCATATTCCATAATTTTAACATTTTCCCTGTGGGTAAGAAGTTATAAATAATTTTAATTTGAAAATAACGATTTTGCACATCGATAGTGGTTTTATAGATTAGTTTGAATATGGCATGCCATGGCAACGGGCAGTCAAAAAAGTCCTCCCATTTTCCATTTGTGTTGTATGAGGCAGCCTTCAAAGATTTCTTTATTAAATAAAAAAATATGTATTTTTCTATTTATTTTAGTTCCTTTTTGCCAACTAGAATTTCTTATTAGAGGTTTACAAACTAATAATTTAGTAGTTCCATAATTAATTATTTGTTTCCACCTTTTCCCAATTACTCCAGTTAGTTGATAACATGAAAAGCTTGAGCAAGCATCACCATACATAGCTCTAAATTCATCATACTTCATAATTTTACCATTCTCATTGATAATATCATTGACAAAAATGATTCCTCTTTCAAACATATTTTTCCAAAAGAAAGGCTTTCCATCTATTACAATATTAGAGTTCATCCATATTAACTGCTGCAAAATATTGTCTCTTTTTTCTGGCACATAAAATTGAAAACACCACTATGAGTGGATTGTTTCCTTTATGAACCCCACCATGTTTCCCAGCAGACTCTCTGGGAGGGGATCACTTGTAAAAAAGGATACCATTTATTTTGATACAGTACATGTTTTTTGTCCAACAGGACATTTGTGTACCACTCAATGTTTAAATACATCTTTGGAACAATTGATGCTTTTAAAGACAGACACATAGCTTCAAGGTTGAGAAGTTTCAGGCCCCCATATTCATACTCTTTGTACAAAACCTTTCTTTTAATCTTTTCTGGTTTGCCGTTTCAGACAAAATCGAAGACCCTCCGCTCATAAATCTTAAAAAAGTTTTGTGATGGAGCTGGTAATGACAAAAACAAATAAATAAATTGAGGAATAATTAACGAGTTGGCAATAGACATTTTACCATACAAGGTTAGGGATTTCCCTTTCCATAATTGCATAATTTTGTCCAGCTTTCTTAGTCGATTATCATAATTTACTGAGCCTAGATCTTCCAGATTTTCTGGGACAACAACACCAAGTATGTTAACTGGTCCATCTGTCCACAAAACAGGCACTTTGCATTCCATTAGAAAGGACGTTCCCTTTAGATTTCCGATCCTTAACATTTTACATTTATCATAATTAAGCTTAAGGCCAGATTGCTGTGAAAATATGTCCAAAAGATTAAGAAGGTTCCGCAAACAATGAGGAAAAATCTTATCTTTGTGAATCAGCCTTTTCTGACATGAACTTCATCAAGAACAAACACAGAACACGCCTCACTGATGCACATCTGCAAGACTCACTCAGAGTTGCAGTGTCAAGTTACACACCAGAGTACAACACACTAGTTAACAGCTTGCAATGCCAGGCTTCCCACTAACTGACAAAGAAACAGATAACAGATTTGGTGTCCAGTTCAAAGTGTGACATGATTTAAAAATTTGAGAGTTTACTTTTGTATTTTACATGAGTTATTATTTGTACAAACATGGTGCAAAGTAATTCATGATTTGTTAAAACATGTTAGTGGCTAGCTAGTTAAAATGGGATATTGTGATTTCACAAGACTGTCTTAGAAGTGATCATTTGAAAATGTTCAATTTGAAAAATGTGCACTTAGAGAAAATATAAAAATAAAGTGTTGCATATTGATATTTATCTGTTTCTATATATATTTATTGTGAGAAATCGTTAAGATGATCAGTGTTTCCACAAAGATAATTATCATTAATTATTAATAATAACAGAGTTAAAGGTAAATTGAGCAAATTGGCTACTTCTGGCAATTTATTTAAGTGTGTATCTAACTGGTAGCCCTTCGCATTAATCAGTACCCAAGAAGTAGCCCTTGGTTTCAAAAAGGTTGGTGACCCCTGCTGTATGTATATAGAGACATACTGTAATAACTTGAAGTAAATAATGAAGATTAAAAACCAATTATAAACAAACTATTCAAAAAATGAACTAAAAGCCTACCTTTTTTATATTTGCATAGTATGTATATATTATTAATGTTGTAAATACAAATCTTTATATATCTAGCAAGGGTGGTCCTAAAGAGAGGCATTTTTCGGAGGTCTCAAGAAGGTAACAAATACACGAATGTGTGTGTGTTTGCATGCATGTTGGTCAGGGGATGATGTCATCATGCATAATTCAGCAGGGGGGTCAGTTGTCACAGTTAGCGATGAAACATGAGCACATCTCATGCCAGCACAAACGCGACATCGACAGGAAGTGATTGACATCCTCAATGTCGACCGCCTATCATTTAAAATCACGAGTGTACTTGCCCAAGCGTAACGTTCAAACGCCTGAAAGCTTGGAGGTTTCAATTGCATCCACAAAGAATATGTGCCTAGAAGTCTTTCAAAATCTAAAGAGTTATTGCTCTGATCTGCTCCTCTCATGTCTAAAACTACTGTAAATGTGCGCATTTGGCAGAAATTTTACTAATAAAAAGTAGTAATCATCGAACCTAAAAAGTCTTCAAATAGTCCAAAATCAATAGGGCTCTTGCTTTGTCATTAAACTATCCATCCACAAAGGAGGTGTTGAAATGTGTTTGTTGAGTACTGATAGGTTTTTTTTCTTCTTTTTAGAGTTTTTGTTCTGATTTTATCCAATCACACCCCAAAACTTTGAAGGCTTAAGAATATGTGCAATCAAGTCTGACTAATAAAAAGTAAAGGGAGTTTCACCTCAGCTGACCTAAAAGTCTTGTTATTAGCCTATCCAATCCAACAAAGTATTGATCATGATTTTTTTGTTTGGTCAACTGATCTGATCTTTGACCTCAACATATTGTAACAGCATGTAATTCAAAATCACTTGCAATCTTACTTTGTCATAACTAATGGTCTTGAACACTTAACAATACTGTAGAGCTGGCAGGAATCTGACATTTGAACTCAGCTCAAGCATTCAAAATCAACAGAGTTCCTCTCTCTGACAGACACTTATGTGTTTGAAAATATATGAATGAATGGTAGCAAAAAAGGTTGCAAGGAATGTGACCTTTGAACCCAGCATATACCTGGAGAAGTCAACGTCAATAGGGTTCTTGCCCTGAGGTAAAGGTGGTAATGATTACCAAAAGTCAGATTACCAAGTAATCTGACCTTTGAACACAGCTAACGCAAACAGTCAAAATTAACAGGGTTCTCGTTCTGACAGAAACCCATCATTCACGGAGGTTTAACAATATTGTCGTCTTGGCAGAGATAGTAATCCCTCCTTTAAAGCTATAGCTACCTCAAGCATTCAAAATCAATCAGGTTTTTGCTTTGACAGAAACCCATTGTTCATGAAAGATTCAGAATGAGAATGTCAACGAAGAAAAAGAATCTCAGGAATCTGACCTTTGAACACAGCTTCCTGGGGCAATCATAATCAATAGTGTTTGTGCACTGACAGAAGCCTATCATTCTTGGAAGTTGGACTGTGGTGTCGAGCTGACAGAGGTAGCAATCTGTCCTTCGAACCCAGCTACATCAAGCTATCAAAATCAAAAGGTTTCTTGCTCTGAAATACACCTATTGTTCTTAAAGCAAAATAATGAGTGTTGACTAAGAAAAAAAGTTTTCAGGAATTTTATATTTGAACACAGCTTGCGAAGCATCAAAATCAACATCATTCTTGTTCTGACAAAACCCTATTGTCTTTTAAAGATTGAGAGTGTTAACAAAGAAAAAGACTCTCAGGAATCTGACCTTTGAACAAAGCTTCCTGGTGCAGTCAAAATCAGTAGGGTTCCTGCAATGACATAAAGCTATCATTCTTGGAAGCTCCAAATTGTAACCTTTGAACACTTGGGTTGACTAAAACAAACGGGTTTCTAATCAATGACAGAATTTTCTTCAGGTTAGAGAAGAGCAGTTATTACTTACAGTTCAATAAGTACACGAGTACTGCATGTTTGATGTAAACTTCTGCTTGTGTGCAGGCGGGCATCGATGGCGAGAGCATCGGCAACTGTCCTTTCTCGCAACGTCTCTTCATGATCCTCTGGCTCAAAGGAGTCGTCTTCAACGTCACCACCGTGGACCTTAAGAGGTCCGCCAGCCACCACCATCATAGTTCTTCTCCTTCTTTTTACGTCCGTCTTTTCCCCCCGCCTGTTCTGCAGGAAGCCAGCGGATCTGAACAACCTGGCGCCCGGCACGCACCCGCCATTCCTTACCTACAACGGAGAGGTCAAGACAGACATCAACAAGATCGAGGAGTTCCTGGAGGAGATGCTAGCACCCCCCAAGTCAGTAACACACCCCGTGTGGTCACTTCATTAGGTACACCATTCCACGACATGTTAGGTTCATGATTCATACTGACAACTTACTTACTTAGCGGACGCAGTACAGTCATATTAGTGACCAAGACGAGCCCCCAATTATACAGTTAGAATATTGTGTGCTATAATGTAATATTATTTTAATACTATATAAGAAAATATTACAACAAATACACTTTATTGCCACCCATCCAAATGATCAGAATCAGGTGTCCTAATCAATCAGGTGTATAAAATCTAGCACTTAGGCATGGAGACTGTTTCTACAAACATTTGTGAAAGAATGATCCGCTCTCAGGAGCTCAGTGACTTCCAGCGTGGAACTGTCATAGGATGCCACCTGTGCAACAAATCCAGTCGTGAAATTTCCTCACTCCTAAATATTCCAAAGTCATCTGTTGGCTTTATTATAAGAAAATGGTAAATGGGTTGTACTTGTATAGCGCTTGTCTACCTTTTTAAGGAACTCAAAGCACTTTGACACTATTTCCACATTCACCCATTCACACACACTGATGGCGGGAGCTGCCATACAAGGTGCTAACCAGGACCCATCAGGAGCAAGGGTGAAGTGTCTTGCTCAAGGACACAACGGACGTGACTAGGATGGTAGAAGGTGGGGATTGAACCAGTAACCCTCAGATTGCTGGCACGGCCAGTCTCCCAACTTCGCCACGCCGTCCCCGGAAATGGAAGAGTTTGGGAACAACAGCAACTCAGCCACCAAGTGGTAGGCCACGAAAACTGACAGAGAGGGGTCAGCGGATGCTGAAGCGCATAGTGCAAAGAGGTCGCCGACTTTCTGCACAGTCATGTGACCTTCCAATTAGCCCACGTACAGTACTCAGAGAGCTTCATGGAATGTGTTTCCATGGCCGAGCAGCTGCATTGAAGTCATACATGACCAAGTCCAATGCAAAGCGTAGGATGCAGTGGTGTAAAGCACGTCGCCACTGAACTCTAGAGCAGTGGAGACGCCTTCTCTGGAGTGATGAATCACGCTTTTTCATCTGGCAATCTGATGGAAGAGTCTGGGTTTGGATGTTGCCAGGAAAATGGTACATTTCGGACTGCATTGTGCCGAGTGTGAAATTTGGTGGAGGAAGAATTATAGTGTGGGGTTGTTTTTCATGAGTTGGGCTTGGCCCCTTAGTTTCAGTGAAAGGAACTCTGAATGCTCCAGGATACCAAAACATTTTGGACAATTCCATGCTCCCAACCTTGTGGGAACAGTTTGGAGCGGGCCCCTTCCTCTTCCAACATGACTGTGCACCAGTGCACAAAGCAAGGTCCATAAAGACATGGATGAAAGAGTCTGGTGTGGATGAATTTGACTGGCCTGCACAGAGTCTTGACCTGAACCCGATAGAACACATTTGGAATGAATTATAATGGGGACTGAGAACCAGGGCTTCTCGACCAACATCAGTGTGTGACCTCACCATTGCGCCTTTGGAAGAATGGCCAAGAATTCCTATAAACACACTCCGCAACCTTGTGGACAGCCTTCCCCTGAAGAGTTGAAGTTGTAATAGCTGCAAAAGGTGGACCGACATCATACTGAACCCTATGGGTTAGGAATGGGATGGCACTTCAAGTTCATATGTGAGTCAAGGCAGGTGGCCAAATACTTTTGCCAATATAGTGTATTTTATACTTTATAAATAAAAAAATAAATACAATTTTGATTGAACACTTTTTCTCATAATTACAATAATCAATGAAAATACATTTAGAAAAAGTGTAAACATATGGAATACATTATATAATACTACTTTAGAAAAAAAAAATTACTTGATCATTTTTTATTATCAACATTATTATTATTATTATTATTATTATTATTATTATTATTATTGATATTATTAATATTATAAATATCATCATCATCATTTTTATTATAATATTAATGGACAGCAATGTTGTGTAATTTTTTTTAATTTTTTTAAAGCCTGGATTTTTTTATGCATTTGACATACGAACAATAGCCAGACTGGGCTCAATGAAGACTTACAGATTAAATACATCCTTCTTTCCTCTCACTGTTATAATAAATGGCCACCAGTAACAGGGGCAAGCACTAGCTGGGCGTGTAACGTGCTCTGGTTCTGAGCTTGATGTGATCCAGATGTGTGACTGAGTCCTGCCTGCTGTCAGGTATCCCAAACTGGCGGCCAAGCAAAGAGAGTCCAACACGGCCGGGAATGACATATTCGCCAAGTTCTCTGCCTTCATCAAGAACACCAAAGTGGAGGCCAACGATGGTGAGGCTATTCCTTTTTAACACTTCCAAGTGTCATGTGCTCATTAAAAAGCTCTAAAATGAAAGAACTATTCAAAATAAGAGTAAGGCCTTCAATAATGTGAAAACAGTGAAGGCTGAAATGCCAATATTTCTCGCTAGAGGGCAGCAGAGGCCAGTAGTTGCCTGGCGCTGGTTGCTCTGCTGCCACTTAGTGGACGACTTTCCTCTTATGACTGTGCCAGCAAGCTTGTATGTGCATATTTTCCCTTCCCAGCACTGGAGAAAGGCTTAACGAGGGCCCTGAAGAAGCTGGACGACTACCTGAACAGCCCCCTGCCTGACGAGATCGACGCAGACAGCAGGGAGGAGGAGAAGCCCTCCAGGCGAAGCTTCTTGGACGGGAATGAGCTGACCCTGGCAGACTGCAACCTGCTGCCTAAACTGCACATAGTCAAGGTAGAAAGCTTGTTGAAACCTTGGAAAAATTTACAATTGGTGTCCGTTACAATTAGATTTCTACAATTTGTCATGTCGCCAATGTTGACAAAAGAGAAATTGTCTTCAAACTGGACAAAAATACATTCATAAAGTTTGTGCATGTTAGATTTTTTTGAAGATTTAAAACTATCCACAGTGTTCACCAATTATGTACCTAATCGAACTGAATTATCCCAAAGCAAAAAAAAAAACCAACTATTATATTTGTTGAAGACTACAAATGCTTACAGATGTTAAGTTAAAAGTTAAAGTACCACTGATAGTCACACGGTGAAATTACCCTCTGCATTTGACCCATCCTCTTGTTCCACCCCCTTGGAGGTGAGGGGAACAGTGAGCAGCAGCGGTGTCCACGCTCAGGAATCATTTGGTAATCCATCCATCCATCCATTTTCTACCGCTTTTTTAACCCCCAATTCCTCCCTTGCTTACCAAGCAGGGAGGTAATGGGTTCCATTTTTATAGTCTTTGGTATGACTCGGCCGGGGTTTGAACTCACGACCTACCGATCTCAGGGCGGACACTCTAACGAGTGGGCCACTGAGCAGAACACAGAACTATAACGAGCACATTGATTAAGTACAACTGAATCATCTTCAAGTTTACAAAACAAAATTGTGTTAGCGTTATTTAAAAAAAAAAAGTAGTTTAAATAATCTGTGATGTTTACGAAAGTGTTTCCATTAAGTTAATCCAAAACTAAATCGTTGTTTAAGACGTGTTTTAGATAAGAAAAACCTGAGCATTAATTTAGGTATGTCAAAGACGATTTTATGGAGTTTTCACAAAAACGTAAATGTTAGTTTTGTTGAAAACACTAAATCATCCACGTCAGTGTTAGTTGAAGATTCGCAACTCCTGAGCTTTGAAAAATACAAGATTTAATCTTCTTTGAAAAGCACTGACTCCCCAAAATTGTCCAGTTATTTTAAATTTTTTTGGACGCTTACAAAAACGCATATTAGATTTGTCGTAAACACAGAGCTGTCTTTGATGTAAAAAAAAAAACGTAAGTTGGGTTTGTTCAATGACGGTAACAAAAACACGCTTCATGTTGACTTCCTCAAAGTCTTAATTGACTTTAAACGCAAAATACCTTTTGATGCTAAAACGTACATTAAATTTGTTGATCACTCATAACTGACTTGAGTATATACGAAAACCATCCATTTCTTGATCTCTGCCGATGTTACCAACCAGGGTTCCTTGTTTAGCTCAAAAGTGACATGCTTAGCTAGCGCTACACTTCAGACCCGTTGTCGTTGTCTTCCAGGTGGTGGCTAAGAAGTACCGCAACTACAACATTTCCTTGGACATGACGGGCATCTGGCGGTACTTGAAGAATGCGGCGGCGCGCGACGAGTTCACCAACACATGCGCGGCTGACTCTGAGATCGAGATGGCGTACAAAGACGTGGCTAAGAGGCTTGCCAAGTAGATAACAACCTCGTCCCATTTCTTTTCCACTAGTGTGTCCCCATCGCAAAGTTTATGTCCAAGGGTGTCCACATGAGACACATCATCTTTGGTATTTATTTTCTATCCCGACACAAAGCTGCCTTTCACGCGTGTTGTAAAGCGTTGACTCACAGTGGTGTCAAGGTGGTCAGCTTTATTTATCCTTACGCCCACTAGTCTAGTCTGACTCCACTGTTTATTATTGATCTTTGTCTGACACACTCAAACTTCAACATGCTCCTCCTCTTCATGCTCATTAAACTTTAATCGTTTTGTCCCCTCACTCCCTCTCTTCAGCTCTGATTGAAAACCCAGAAGTGCTTTATGTCAGGCCTTCAAGGCTTATAATTATTGCTAAGGGTTACTGATTAGTTTAGGGTTGGTTGGTTGGATTAGGGATGAGAGATCAGGGGTTGGTAGTTCCAGTTAGGTGTTTGGTTTAGGACATGAGTTAGGACTATTGCTCAGGGTTCTGTGTTAGTGTTCAGAGGAGGGTTAAGAGTTAGGACAAAGATGGTTAGGGTTAGAAGTAGTTTTAGAGTTAGGGGTTTAATCAGAATCAGAATCAGAATCAGAATAGTTTTTATTGCCATTGTTTGAGAACGCGTTCACAAACTAGGAATTTTTCTTGGTGCAATCGTGCAACATAAAACACATAGAACACAGATTTGGTAATAAAAAGAGCTGTAACTGAGCTATCAGGGTTAGGTTCGGGTTAAGAATGTGTTTAGAAAAAGGTTCTGATTAAGGGTTATGGTCAGTTCAAGCCTGTTTTCATCAGTTCATTTTAAGGATGTTTTTATTATCATGGTTTGGGTCAACTAAACTGTTTTGGGGGCCACATTTTCAGAGACCTAAGGGGGCGGACTTCTATTGTCACTATTATTCCTATTTGGTATATCCCGAGAATCTGCTGTTTTTAAAAGGGCCTACTGCAAAAATCTAGTCAAAGATCATCTTCTTCCAAATTGTTTTAACTTGCAGGCCAGTCTGGTGTCATTCCCTGCTGGGATTGGGGCGGCCAGTTAAATAGTCTTGTGTTATAATGTATTTAGAGTAGTATTAGTCCAAGTCCTGTTTCCACCAAGCAGTACAATTAAGTTCAGTATAAAGTGTGTCGTTCACTTGTTGGCACTGTAAGCACGAGATGGTCAGGTTTCTAAAAGCTGCAGCGTGTTGATTGCTGGACAAAGAATGTCGACTTCCCTCAGGTGTGACACTGTTTACTTAGCACATCCTGCAGGATTTACCCTTACAGACTGCACTGTAATGAACTGGACTGGAGAGGCTGATGGAAACACAAGTATAAACGTGAAAGTACAATATATAACGGTCTATTTGCCGTTCGGTATTTCAATTTTCTCTGCTTTAACTTACCGTAAATTCCAGACTATAAGGCGCTACTTTTTTCCTACGCTTTGAAGCCTACGGCTTATAAAACGCTGCGGCTAATTTATGGATTTTTATTTGCTCTAGGCCGTATTGCAAATAGATTTGAATAAAAAAAACAAAGACACTAAATAAGTGAATAAGCTTGTGCTGTAGTGCCAGTGTTTGAACGATTTCGCTTACTTCAGGTGCTGCCTTGCCCTTCTTTTTAGACTATGCTTTCAACCGGAAGTCGATGTGCTGTTCCGTCTCCTAGCCGTCCATAGCGTTCCTACTCGTATGGATTCTCTATGAATCACTCCAAGCAATGTCTGTAAGTTTTACAATATACTGTAACTAGAACTATTTCTACTTACTCATCGTCCCATGTGTGATGTCTGTAGGAGTGTTTTCATGCCTATTTGTAAGTATTATCAGAATGTAATGAAGCTAGCGTCGTTAGCATTAGCTAAAATGCTAACACAACTACGATTGTCTTTGTTAGTATTATTAACTTACTATGGTATTATTTTTGTATTTTTTTAGTTTTCTAAATTCCCCAAAACGTCACCATGGACTTATTCAGTCTTTTTAGCTGATTAGAAAGTTAGCCTCCGCAGCTAGTTGGTCCATGATGATGACTTCGGTTTTGTTTGATCAGCCGTTTTACTGCCGCATTACAGACATCGTTTGGAAACAATTAAGGTATGTAAATATTCACAAAATATTTTTGTGTAAATAACTCACTTCACAACAATTATATATGCGGCTTATAGTGCAGTACGGCTAATATTTGGAAAAAAATATGTTTTTCTTCAAAGATTTAGTTTGTGCGGATTATATCCCGGTGCGCTCAATAGTCCAGAAAATACGGTAAATAGAAATTGGGTTGATGGCATCATCTGCAGGGGAGATAAAGTACTGCATCTAAGGGTGTCTTAGAATAGCCGAACTAAGGGCCTAATTTACTAAAGGTTTGCTTGTACTAAAACGCGTGCAAACTTGATATCCCACACAAAGCTGATCTACTAAACGTGTGCAAAGTGGATTGCATCTGTTAAGTGAGCAGAATAAGACGAGCAATCCATTTTGCGTCTCTGTCCTAATTTAATATGCACAATATGTGCTGATCATCAAAACACCCAAAATACTGGGAGGAGAAAATACAAATATATCATAACAGCACGCGCAATGTGATTTATCAACATTCATTACCATTTTGGGAGCACTATTTTGCGTTTGATTTTGCACGTTTAAAGGCCTACTGAAATGAATTTTTTTTATTTAAACGGGAATAGCAGATCCATTCTATGTGTCATACTTGATCATTTCGCGATATTGCCATACTTTTGCTGAAAGGATTTAGTAGAGAAAATCGACGATAAAGTTTGCAACTTTTGCTCGCTGATAAAAAAAGCCTTGCCTGTACCGGAAGTAGCGTGACGTCACAAGTGGTAGTGCTGCTCACAATTCCCCGTTGTTTACAATGGAGCGAGAGAGATTCGGACCGAGAAAGTGACGATTACCCCATTAATTTGAGCGAGGATGAAAGATTCGTAGATGAGGAACGTTACAGTGAAGGACTTGAGAGGCAGTGATGGACGTATCTTTTTTCGCTCTGACCGTAACTTAGGTACAAGCTGGCTCATTGGATTCCACACTCTCTCCTTTTTCTATTGTGTATCACAGATTTGTATTTTAAACCACCTCAGATACTATATCCTCTTGAAAATGAGAGTCGAGAACGCGAAATGGACATTCACAGTGACTGAACATGTAAATACACGATTAATAATTCAGCTTTGCGAAGCTAAAAAAATAGAAGCTAACCTAGCTACGTAGCCAACGTGATAGCGTCAGTCTCAAATGCAGATAGAAACTAAATTAAAAAAAACCCTGACTGGATGGATAGACAGAAGATCAATAATACTATTAAACCATGAACATGTAAATACACGATTAATAATATTCCGCTTGGCGAAGCTAAAAAAACAGAAGCTAACCTAGCTGCGTAGCTAACTTAGATGCGGCGGCGGGCGTTGTACGCTTTTGACGACACCCCGGCCGCCATCAGAGTCGGCAAGAAACATGTATTTCCCCAAAGTTACGTACGTCACATGCACATATCGACACGCACGTACGGGCAAGCGATCAAATGTTTGGAAGCCAAAGCTAGACTCACCGTAGTGCGTCTGTTATCCTGCTCAAAACACAACACAACCTCCTGGTGTTGGTGTTGCTGTAGTCCGCCGCTCCACCGATCACACCTACAACTTTCTTATTTGCAGTCTCCATTGTCCATTAAACAAATTGCTCAATCGCTTTATTAACAAGTTGTAGTTCAAAAAGTAACGCACACACATACACAAGCTGCTGTTAGCCAAAACTCACGCTCACACACACTCAAGTTCTCCGCCAACTCACTCGCGCATGCTCGTTCCCCAAACCCTTAAAGACACAGTACACTAATGCAAATATCACAGATATTACAGTTTTGTACTTAGCCGCTAAGACACCGATCGATCCCACCTACAACGTTCTTCTTTGCAGTCTCCATTGTTCATTAAACAAATTGCAAAAGATTCACCAACACAGATGTCCAGAATACTGTGGAATTTTGTCGAAGAAAACAAGAGGCTTTTCTATCGGGTCCGATGGGGTCCAACCACTTCCGTTGCTTTTGTGACGTCACGCGCATAAATCATATCCAAAGGAGTTTTTCAACCGGAAGTGTGGCGGGAATTTTAAAATTGCACTTTATAAGTTAACCCGGCCGTATTGGCATGTGTTGCAATGTTAAGATTTCATCATTGATATATAAACTATCAGACTGCGTGGTTGGTAGTAGTGGGTTTCAGTAGGCCTTTAAATAAGGACGCACAAACTGATGCAGTTCCACACATGGCTGTGAGAAAGGAGTGACAGAAAATCCTCCATCAACATATTTGGATGGTGAGAAATAAACATTATTAGAACGTATTGTTTACTCAGCAACATAATTTTATAATTTTATAGTTGCTGGATGACTTAAGGGATTAAAACAATTTAATTTGATGTGTTTTGGTGCCATTTAATACTTTTGTGATGTTAGATTTTTCACCTAAAATATATATTAATAGCATCTATATTAAATGATAAAAACTTGATGCATTTTTTGCATCTTGAGAACAGTAGTCCTGTCTCCCTCCTATGCACTTTCTGGGGTTAAAAAAAAGGGAAAAGAAGAGGTGTTAATGTAGATGCACTGCAGGACTGCTTCGAAAATGCCCATAAATAGTGGTAGATGTCTCCTGCTTGTGCAGTATATGAGTGTTTCCATGGTGATGCCCCTTATAGAACACGCAAAATCCTCATTTAAATAAGGCGGCCTGCACCACTTTACAATTGCACACACAGTCTTAGTAGATCACACGCAACACGCCCATTCAAAGTACATGCTATTTTATAGATTGCACACGCTGTTTAGTGCGAGGCAGGGCCAATGCTAGGAATTCTGGGCCCCCTGAAAGAATATTTTGGGTGCATCCTCGAGAAAACTATAAGTTGCTTTCTCGCGCTGTAATTGTCGACATGCTTACTGGTCAGAAGATACAATGAAAGAAAGGGAATTTAAAATCACTACTTATTTGTACACGAGACACACGAGGAAGCTTCTTTTTGTTCAAGCTTTCGATGAGTATTAACATACGATGTGAACTCTCTCACATTGCAATTGTCTATATGCTTGCTGGTCAGAAGATACAATAAAATAAGCATCATTTAAAGGCCTACTGAAACCCACTACTACCGACCACGCAGTCTGATAGTTTATATATCAATGATGAAATCTTAACATTATAACACATGCCAATACGGCCGGGTTAACTTATAAAGTGACATTTTAAATTTGCCGCTAAACTTCCGGTTCGAAACGCCTCTGAGGATGACGTATGCGCGTGACGTAGCCCGGGGAACACGGGTATGCCTTCCACATTGAAGCCAATACGAAAAAGCTCTGTTTTCATTTCATAATTCCACAGTATTCTGGACATCTGTGTTCGTGAATCTGTTGCAATCATGTTCATTGCATTATGGAGAAAGAAGCTGAGCAAGCAAAGAAGAAAGTTGTCGGTGCGAAATGGACGTATTTTTCGAACGTAGTCAGCAACAACAGTACACAGCCGGCGCTTCTTTGTTTACATTCCCGAAAGATGCAGTCAAGATGGAAGAACTCGGATAACAGAGACTCTAACCAGGAGGACTTTTGACTTCGATACACAGACGCCTGTAGAGAACTGGGACAACACAGACTCTTACCAGGATTACTTTGATTTGGATGACAAAGACGCAGACGTGCTACTGTGAGTATGCAGCTTTGGCTTCTAAACATTTGATTGCTTGACCGTATGTGCGCAACTTTTTTTTGCGTATGTACGTAACTTTTTTTTAAATATATAAGCTTTATGAACCTTGGGTTAGGTGAACGGTCTTTTGGGCTGAGTGATTGTGTGTGTTGATCAGGTGTTTGAATTGTATTGGCGTTTTCTATGGAGCTAGGAGCTAGCATAGGAGCTAGGAGTTAGCATAACAAAGACGTAGGTGTTTTTATGCAGGATTAATTTGTGTCATATTAAATATAAGCCTGGTTGTGTTGTGGCTAATAGAGTAAATATATGTCTTGTGTTTATTTACTGTTTTAGTCATTCCCAGCTGAATACCAGGTACCGTGAGTATGCAGCCTTGGCTGCTAAACATTTGATAGCTTGACCGTACGTGCGCGTCACGTACGTAACTTTTTAAAAATATATAAGCTTTATGAACCTTGGGTTAGGTGAACTGTCTTTTGGGCTGAGTGATTGTGTGTGTTGATCAGGTGTTTGAATTGTATTGGCGTGTTCTATGGAGCTAGGAGCTAGCATAGGAGCTAGGAGTTAGCATAGCAAAGCCGTAGGTATTTTTATGCAGGATTAATTTGTGTCATATTAAATATAAGCCTGGTTGTGTTGTGGCTAATAGAGTAAATATATGTCTTGTGTTTATTTACTGTTTTAGTCATTCCCAGCTGAATATCAGGTACCGTGAGTATGCAGCCTTGGCTGCTAAACATTTGATAGCTTGACCGTACGTGCGCGTCACGTACGTAACTTTTTAAAAATATATGAGCTTTATGAACCTTGGGTTAGGTGAACGATCTTTTGGGCTGAGTGATTGTGTGTGTTGATCAGGTGTTTGAATTGTATTGGCGTGTTCTATGGAGCTAGGAGCTAGCATAGGAGCTAGGAGCTAGCATAACAAACACGTAGGTGTTTTTATGCAGGATTAATTTGTGGCATATTAAATATAAGCCTGGTTGTGTTGTGGCTAATAGAGTATATATATGTCTTGTGTTTATTTACTGTTGTAGTCATTCCCAGCTGAATATCAGGTCACCCCCGGCTCTCACAGCATCTTCCCTATCTGAATAGCTTCAACTCCCCACTAGTCCTTCACTTGCACTTTACTCATCCACAAATCTTTCATCCTCGCTCAAATTAATGGGGAAATTGTCGCTTTCTCGGTCCGAATCTCTCTCACTTCATGCGGCCATCATTGTAAACAATAGGGAACTTTGCGTATATGTTCAATTGACTACCTACAATTGACAAGCCTTTTTTTTTATCAGATACCAAAAGTTGCAATCTTTATCGTCGTTGTTCTATACTAAATCCTTTCAGCAAAAATATGGCAATATCGCGAAATGATCAAGTATGACACATAGAATAGATCTGCTATCCCCGATTAAATAAAAAAAAATCATTTCAGTAGGCCTTTAAAGTTACTAATTATTAAGTTGTACATGAGGCAGATGCTTTTTGTTCCAGGAAAATATTTGAAACGTTTGCGTTTGTGCGCATGCTGTAATGTTGGGGAGCAGACATTGACAGAACACCACTCTACCCCGTCCATTGCCACTTTCAATTTTGTTGTTTTTTAGTGTTCTTTGTTGGGAAATCGCATGGCTGCGGTAGTGTGTGAGCCCAAGATGCAGGAAACAGGAGAAGGACGTGCCGGTAGGAGTCTTTATTATACTCAAACATAGGAGGAGCAGTCACAAAAGGTCCCTAACATAATCAATCCTCGAGCACTGAGGAACAGGCGAAGCAGGCATGAATAGCCGCCTGATTGGCAACTGCAACCAGGTGTGCCAGGCTGCCAATCAGGGACAGGTGAGGGAAACGAGCGCTCAGGGAGACATGCGGGAAGGGGAAAAAAAATAAGAGCGCCGACAGGAAACAAACACCAAACAAAGAACCACAACCAGAAGTGAAGTGACAGATCGATACACCCAATTGGCTTCCTTTTTTACCATTACCAACTTAAAGGGGAACTGTATGTATTTTGAAATTGTGCCTATCATTCACAACCGTTATGAAAGATATGACAACGGATGGATTTTTTTTAGGCATTCTAAATATTAAATAAACGTAAATAAAAGTCAGCTTACGACTGAGCCAATGGGAGCTCCACTATTCGGCCCATAAAATCCAATAAATAACCATTCAAAAAGTGCCACCAATACTCCATTTACATTTTGTGACTTAAATATTAACTAAATATTTGGGATATTATTATAGATTGCATTAAAAATATATATCCGTCATCATGTTTTTCATGATCATTGTGAACGATAGGCAAATTTCCAAAAAAAAGTGCAGTTCCCTTTTAACAATTCAGAGTTTTATTATGTAAATTATGTATTATTAGTTGTCTTATTCCCATTTCACTGATTTGCAGCATGTATTACACCTCTGATTGGAAATACCTTTTCATCCATTCATCCATCAATCCATTATCTATTGCTTGTCCCTTTCGGGGTCAATTGTAAACAAAAAAGATAGTTGGTATTTTTTTGTATTTACAACCAAGCACTGATATGTAAAAAAAAAACCATAAAGTGTCCTGGCTCAAGATAGTCCACAGTCAAATATTTAGTATTAAACTTTAATGTGCAAGTAAAACAAAGAGCACATGGAATACGTTGTTATGAAACAAGTATGAAAAACATGATAGGTTGATTGGCAACACTAAATGGTACCTAGTGTGTGAATGTGAGTGTGAATGTTGTCTGTCTATCTGTGTTGCCCCTGTGATGAGGTGGCGACTTGTCCAGGGTGTACCCCACCTTCCGCCCGAATGCAGCTGATATAGGCTCCAGCACCCCCCACAACCCCGAACGGGACAAGCGGTAGAAAATGGATGGATGAACAACAAACCTCATTTAAAGGCCTACTGAAACCCACTACTACCGACCACGCAGTCTGATAGTTTATATATCAATGATGAAATCTTAACATTGCAACACATGCCAATACGGCCGGGTTAACTTATAAAGTGCAATTTTAAATTTTCCGCTAAACTTCCGGTTAAAAACGTCTTTGGATGATGACGTATGCGCGTGACGTAACCAGTGAAACAGAAGTATCGGTACCCCATTGAATACAATACAAAATAGCTCGGTTTTCATCTCATAATTCCACAGTATTCTGGACATCTGTGTTGGCGAATCTTTTGCAATTTGTTTAATGAACAATGAAGACTGCAAAGAAGAAAGTTGTAGGTGGGATCGGAGTATTAGCGGCGGACTACAGCAACACAACCAGGAAGACTTTGACTCGGATAGCAGACGCGCTAGCCGACGCTAGCCACCGACCGCACGGATGATCGTGGTGAAGTCCTTCGTCCTTCCGTCGATCGCTGGAACGCAGGTGAGCACGGGTGTTGATGAGCAGATGAGGGCTGGCTGGCGTAGGTGGAGCGCTAATGTTTTTATCATAGCTCTGTGAGGTCCCGCTACTAAGTTAGCTTCAATGGCGTCGTTAGCAACAGCATTTTTAAGCTTCGCCAAGCTGTAAAGCATTGACCGTGTGTTTACATGTCCCTGGTTTAATAGTATTGTTGATCTTCTGTCTATCCTTCCAGTCAGGGATTTATTTATTTTGTTTCTATATGCAGTTAAGCACGATGCTATCACGTTAGCTCCGTAGCTAAGTTAGCTTCAATGGTGTCATTAGCAACAGCATTTTTAAGCTTCGCCAGGCTGGAAAGCATTAACCATGTATTTACATGTCCCTGGTTTAATAGTATTGTTGATCTTCTGTCCATCCTTCCAGTCAGGGATTTATTTATTTTGTTTCTATATGCAGTTAAGCACGATGCTATCACGTTAGCTCCGTAGCTAAAGTGTTTCGTCGATGTATTGTTGTGGTGATAAAAGTCACTGTGAATGTCCATTTCGCCTTCTCGACTCTCATTTTCAAGAGAATATAGTATCCGAGGTGGTTTAAAATACAAATCCGTGATCCACAATAGAAAAAGGAGAGAGTGTGGAATCCAATGAGCCAGCTTGTACCTAAGTAACGGTCAGAGCGAAAAAAGATATGTCTTGCACTGCATTCTAGTACTTCACTCTAACGTTCCTCATCCACAAATCTTTCATCCTCGCTCAAATTAATGGGGTAATCATCGCTTTCTCGGTCCGAATCTCTCTCGCTGCTGGTGTAAACAATAGGAAAATATGAGCAGTCCTTCCTCCGGTGTCGTCACGCTACTTCCGGTAGGGGCAAGGCTTTTTTTTATCAGAGACCAAAAGTTGCGAACTTTATCGTCGTTGTTCTATACTAAATCCTTTCAGCAAAAATATGGCAATATCGCGAAATGATCAAGTATGACACATAGAATGGATCTGCTATCCCCGTTTAAATAAAAAATCATTTCAGTAGGCCTTTAACCTTAATTAATGTTTAAATTGGCTTGTTTGTTCACTGTAAGTAAGTCTCATCAGAAAGCCCAACGTAAGGCGTTTATGTTAGAGAATTTGCTGATGAGGTCTTGGAAGTCTGACTTTCACTTGTAAGTCTAGCAAGGCTATTTAGCCTTTTGGCTTGTTGTAGATCTGAGATGGTTCTTGATTAGTTTCTGTTAGCTAAATTAATTTTCTCCACCTGCAACAGTCACAGGTAATGTTATGATATGAAAGCCAATGCAAAACTGTCCCCAATTACTAACGAACCAGGGCTGGGCTCCGTCTTCCACCTATCAGGGCTTACATGGACGACATGACAACACTAACCACTACTGCAGCATGCACTAAGCGTCTACTTGGAAAGCTGCAGGAGAACATCGAGTGGGCCCGAATGAAATTCAAGCCTAGTAAATCTCGAAGCATCTCCATAATCAAAGGGGTGCTGAGAGATACAAGGTTCTACATCGGCAAAGACCCTATTCCAACGGTGTCTGAGCAGCCTGTCAAAAGCCTGGGCAGATGGTACAATGCAAGCCTCAAGGACAAACAACAAATAGAACAACTAAGGCAAGAGATCGCGAAGAGCCTGGATAACATAGACAAGACTCTACTGCCAGGGAAACTGAAGCTTTGGTGCCTACAATTTGGACTCCTCCCCCGGACAATGTGGCCACTCACTGTGTATGAAGTTCCAGTAACCACTGTGGAGAAGACGGAGCGAACCATCACTTCATATGCAAAAAAGTGGCTTGGCATTCCACAATGTCTAAGTAACATCGGCCTCTACGGCAAAGGGATCCTGGAGCTACCTCTCACTAGTCTAACTGAGGAATACAAGTGTTCTAAAGTTAGACTCCAGATGACACTGAAGGACTCCAGAGACAAGACCATTAGTACTGTTGCACCGCCCCTAGTAACTGGGCGGAAGTGGACACCATCCGATGCGGTGCAGCAAGCTACAGCAGCCCTGAGGCACAGAGACATCGTGGGAAAGGTCCAACAGGGAAGAGGAGGCTTTGGCCTGACTGCAAGAGAACCATCCTGGAAAAATGCTACAACATCAGAGCGGAGGACGCTGGTGGTGGAGGAGGTGCGTCGCCAGGAGGAGGTCTTAAGGAGTGCGAAGGCTGTCTCTCTCGCCAAACAGGGGCAATGGATGCAGTGGGAAGGAGTGGAGAGGAGAAAGATAAGCTGGAAGGAGCTATGGCAGATGGAAGCAAGTAAAATCAGCTTTATCATCAGAGCAACGTATGATGTGCTCCCATCACCAAAGAATCTCCATCAGTGGTATGGCGAGGATCCAATCTGTGCCCTCTGCCCAACTCCAGCAACCCTCAGACACATCATGACAGGATGTAAGACGAGCCTAACGCAGGGGAGATACACCTGGCGACACAACCAGGTCCTCAAGAGCTTGGCATCAGCCCTGGAGAGTATGCGTGGTGCCGTCAACTCCTTGCCACCAAGAGTATCCAATCCCATGAAGACAACAATGTTTGTCCGAGAGGGCGGGAAAACACCCAAACAGCTTTCCACCAAACCAGAAGCAGGACACCTATACAGGGCCCGCGACTGGAAGATGCTGGCAGACATCGGCAAACAACTGGTTTTCCCACCTGAGATTGCTTCTACCAACCTCAGGCCAGACTTGGTGCTCTGGTCCCCTTCGGTGAAGACTGCTTACGTCATAGAGCTCACAGTCCCATGGGAGAACTCTGTGGAGGAGGCCTATGAACGTAAGAAGCTGCGCTACTCAGAGCTAGCAGAAGAAGCGAGGCAGCGTGGCTGGAACACCAAAGTCTATCCAGTTGAAGTGGGATGCAGAGGATTTGTGGCGTCGTCTACCATCAGACTGCTGAGGGAACTCGGCAGCCACGGTCAGGCCCTGCGGAGGACCACCAGAGCAGTCTCAGAGGCAGCCGAAAGAAGCAGCCAGTGGATTTGGCTCAAGCGGAAGGACCCCAGTTGGGCCCCAAAAACAGCAGTATAACAGGGTGAATTTCAGGAACAGTTGAGCACGGGACACAAGCTGAGGACTGATCATCCTTCGGCGGGCCACCTTTGTGGAGGGTGTATAGTGTTTGAAGGCCGAAACACCCAATGATGCAAGGGCACACTACTGAAGATGTGTCGCTTGTCCAATTGTCCTGGAATTTAACCCTGACCAAGTCTCATATCCCATACAACTCACAAGAACACCCCACCCCCACACCCCCACGTTGTCTGTCAACCACTCTCAACAACAAGGACATCTCGAGTGAGTACTCTCCACATTTGGCACAAGGGACTGTTCAACATCTCGTCCTGTGTTTTTTGATTCTACTTTGTTGTTGTCAGCTATTATGGTGTATTTTACTTTTTATTGCTATGATAACAAACAACAACAACAACAACAACAAATCCTTGAACATTTAACGTTTTTGTAATTAGGCTATTCAAAAGTTCCACTAATAACACATTTATAAGACCACATTGAACACATTATGTACCAGATTTTTCGGACTATAAGGCGCACTTAAAATCCTTTCATTTTCTCAAAAATCGACAGTGCGCCTTATAACCCTGTGCGCCTAATGTACGGACTAATTTTGGTTGTGCTTACCGACCTCAAAGCTATTTTATTTGGTACATGGTGATATGATAAGTGTGACCAGTAGATGGTAGTCACACATATGAGATACGTGTGGACTGCAATATGACGCCAGTAAACAACACCAACATTTTATATGTTCCATTGGAAATATAGAACATTACACACAGCACTCAAAAATCTATCGAAATGTTTTAGTATGACTTTGGTAAGCTATGAAGCCGCACCGCTTGATGGATTGTACTGTGCTTCAACATACGAGTATTATTATGGTGTGTGTATAAGGTAAGACATATTATCTGGCGTTTTGTTTCGTTATATTATTCAAAAGCAACTTTTCCTACCTTCTGTTACCTGCTGATCTGTATTTGGGATCTGCATAAGTCCTGTAAATTTGCACGCGTCCGCCTTTGTGGTCCGTGCCGATGCCGTAGTCAATAAGCTTCTTCTTTTTCTCTATCTTCTTGTTATGTGACATTCATCCTCCGCTGTTGCCATTTCTAATATAAAGTAGTGTAAAGTTCTTACTTATATCCGTCAGTAAACTCGCCATGAAAGCGCTAAAACATACCGGTATAGTGAGTTTACATTATTCACCCAAGGAACTTTAGTTATTAGAGAGTTCCGGTCAGACGGTTTTTCACGGGACACACTTCCGGCATTGTTATTGCACTGGTGAGCCACGGATGAGGAGATGCTGCTCCGTTATTGATTTAAGTGATGTCTGAATGTCATTAAAACAGTTAGCTCCATCTTTTGACAATTCTTCCACTCCCGTCCTTGCACGCTACACCGCTACCGGAGAAAAGACGATGTCGAAGGTGAGCCACATAAATAAGACTGCCCACAAAATGGTGCATCGGGAAGCGACTGTCAGAAAGCGACTTGAAGATGATCTGTAAAACATAACCTATCCAACATTTTGACCAAAGAACCACCATTACATGTTATGTAGACCACAAGGAAGTGTTTAACATTAAGAAAAATAATAAAATAACATGACCCCTTCAATGCGCCCTATAATCCGATGTGCCTTTTGTATGAAAATTGACCTACCTACACCCGCTCATCCGCAGTGCGCCTTATAATCCATTTTAGCGTGGATTACTGTATTGCTTTGACCTATGACATCACACCAGGCATCTGCGGCTTCTCACAAGTTAACAGCCTAGCTTTCTGGCGTCTCCAGAGTGTAGTGCGGCCAGATGACAGCTAACACCCGCCAAAGGAGATGTTACAGACATGAAATGAATGAATACATAGACTACTTGTTTCAATCCTCTGTAGTTTTACTCTCTCACCAAAAAGCATTCTGTGCTGCTCCTACTCCTCGCTATTTGCGGAGCATCCTAATCTGCTAGAGTTCGCTCCGCTCACTTAATGCTGGAGAAGAAGAAACATGGCAGGAGGAACGAACCGTGGTGTGGACCAAACATTTTTTTAAGACGGAGCCAATGGAGTTGTTAAATTATTAATATTCAATCAATCAATCAATCAATGTTTATTTATACAGCCCTAAATCACAAGTGTCTCAAAGGGCTGTGCAAGCCACAACGACATCCTCGGTACAGAGCCCACATACGGGCAAGGAAAACTCACCCCAGTGGGACGTCAATGTGAATGACTATGAGAAACCTTGGAGAGGACCGCATATGTGGGTAACCCCTCCCCTCTAGGGGAGACCGAAAGCAATGGATGTCGAGTGGGTCTGACATAATATTGTGAAAGTCCAACACATCAGCGAAAGTCCAGTCCATGGTGGGGCCAGCAGGAACCATCCCGAGCAGAGACGGGTCAGCAGCGTAGAGATGTCCCCATCCGATGAACAAGCTAGCGGTCCACCGGGTTGGGAGCAGAGTAGAAAAGAAAAGAAAAGAAACGGCAGATCAACTGGTCTAAAAAGGGAGTCTATTTAAAGGCTAGATTATACAAATGAGTTTTAAGATGAGACCTGAATGCTTCTACTGAGGTAGCATCCCTAACTTTTACCGGGAGGGCCTTCCATAGTATTGGAGCCCGAATAGAAAACGCTCTATAGCCCGCAGACTTTTTTTGGGCTCTGGGAATCACTAATAAGCCGGAGTTCTTTGAACGCAGATTTCTTGCCGGGACATATGGTACAATACAATCGGCAAGATAGGCAGGAGCTTGATCGTGTAGTATTTTATACGTAAGTAGTAAAACCTTAAAGTCGCATCTTAAGTGCACAGGAAGCCAGTGCAGGTGAGCCAGTATAGGCGTAATATGATCAAACTTTCTTGTTTTTGTCAAAAGTCTAGCAGACGCATTTTGTACCATCTGTAATCTTTTAATGCTAGACATAGGGAGACCCGAAAATAAAACGTTACAGTAATCGAGACGAGATGTAACGAACGCATGGATAATGATCTCAGCATCGTTTGTGGACAAAATGGAACGAATTTTAGCGATATTACGGAGATGAAAGAAGGCCGTTTTAGTAACACTCTTAATGTGTGACTCAAACGAGAGAGTTGGGTCGAAGATAATACCTAGATTCTTTACCGAGTCGCCTTGTCTAATTGTTTGGTTGTCAAATGTTAAGGTGGTATTATTAAATAGATGTCGGTGTTGAGCAGGACCGATAATCAGCATTTCCGTTTTCTTAGCGTTGAGTTGCAAAAAGTTAGCGGACATCCATTGTTTAATTTCATTAAGACACGCCTCCAGCTGACTACAATCCGGCGTGTTGGTCAGCTTTAGGGGCATGTAGAGTTGAGTGTCATCAGCATAACAGTGCAAGCTAACATCGTATTTGCGTATGATGTCACCTAGCGGCAGCATGTAAATACTAAAGAGTGCAGGGACAAGAACCGAACCCTGGGGAACTCCGCACGTTACCTTAACATAGTCCGAGGTCACATTGTTATGGGAGACACACTGCATCCTGTCAGTAAGATAAGAGTTAAACCAGGACAAGGCTAAGTCTGACATCCCAATACGCCTTTTGATACGCTCTAATAAAATATTATGATCAACAGTATCGAAAGTGGCGCTAAGATCAAGAAGCAGCAACATAGATAATATTATTAGAATATTATATGACTTGTGGCTTTGTTTTAATTCAGATTCATTCGAATGAATATGAATACATTAGTTCCGTGTATGCATAACCATTTTCTCATATGAAGGCTACTGGGGTCTTGCAGGCTGTGGGCCCTTAGAATTGTCATCACCTTCCCCCCCTACATGACAGACCGCGAGGTATTTAGATCTTAGTAAATCAGTCCCTAAGTGACGATTCAATTCGGAGGAGTCTGAATCGACTATCAATCTCACAGTCAAACATTGAACTTCCCTCAGCCCCCCTCTGTGGGAGGTAAGCGAGTTGAGTACCCGAGCCCCTCAGCATACAGTGGGTGTGTTGGTAGGGTTAGCTGAGAGGCGGTCGCCAGACCGAAGCCCCCTCTTGGACACGAAGTACGCTCTGCCACCACACTGATGTTAATGATCCTTCCGCAGGTTCACCGATGGAAACCTTGTGTTACAACCTTTACTTTCTCGAGATAGTCAAGATTGATTGTTTTCTCCGAAGCCGACTCGGCCAATCCAAGAACCTCACTAAACTAATCAACTATCGAATCTTGCCGTGTTTGTTCATGTAAGTGATTTTGCCTTTTTGAGGTGGAAATGTCAGAAATGAGAACTGTTTATTTGTGGTGATCTCCACTGGCTGAGCTCCACTTTCTCGCAAACGAAAAACCCTGTCTGGTCCATCGATGAAAACTATCTAACAAATCATATTTGTCTGCGAAAACCCTTGGTGGAAGACAGCCCTGACAGCTGTGAATCAGTGAAGTCACTCAACATTTTCCAGCTGGAAGATACTTTGACAAGAGATGATGAGTAAATGCATGTACAATATTGTTTACAGTATGATTGTAATTGTTTCTACACGGGTAAAACAACTTTTAACATGCGTTTACTATATGTCCCGACTAGATATTGATATGTCCATCGGATGATATGGGCTTGCATTTAATATGTGGCATCAGATCATGCCTTATCCTGAGTTCCTTAGTATTTTTCTTTGTGTAGTTTTAGTTCCTGTCTTGCGCTCTTATTTTGTGTTTTTTCCCTTCCTGCAGCAGCTTTACGCCTGCCTTTGAGCACTTTTCCCCTCATCTGTTTTCTGTTGGTAAATAGCACTATTTAAGTTGAGCTTGAGACACCATTTGGTTGTCAGGACATTATTCACTGGTCACACACTAAACAATGCTGGGTTATTTTGATAACCCAATTTATGAGTTGCTTGTGTTGGGTTACATTTTGGAGTTATTTTTATGAAGAGCAATCAATTTTTTCGGGTTATAAGGGTGTTATTTTAACTCAATCTCTGGGTTTTCAAAATGATGAACCATTTCTGGGTTGTTTTTCAACGAGTAAAGCATTTTTGGGTAAAAGGCTTTTTTTAAAGGCCTACTGAAATGAATTGTTTTTATTTAAACGGGGATAGCAGATCTATTCTATGTGTCATACTTGATCATTTCGCGATATTGCCATATTTTTGCTGAAAGGATTTGGTAGAAAACAACGACGATAAAGTTCACAACTTTTGGTCGCTGATAAAAAAAAGCCTTGCCTATACCAGAAGTAGCGTGACGTCACAAGAGGAAGGGCTGCTCACATTTTCCTATTGTTTACAAAGCAGCGAAAGAGATTCAGACCGAGAAAGCGACGATTACCCCATTAATTTGAGCAAGGATGAAAGATTTGTGGATGAGGTACGTGAGAGTGAAGGACTAGCGTGCAGTGCAAGACGTATCTTTTTTCGCTCTGACCGTAACTTAGGTACAAGGGCTCATTGGATTCCACACTTTCTCCTTTTTCTATTTTGGATCACGGATTTGTATTTTAAACCACCTCGGATACTATATCCTCTTGAAAATGAGAGTCGAGAACGCGAAATGGACATTCACAGTGACTTTTATCTCCACGACAATACATCGGCGAAACAATTTAGCTAAGGAGCTAACGTGATAGCATCGGGCTCAAATGCAGATAGAAACAAAATAAATAAACCCCTGACTGGAAGGATAGACAGAAAATCAACAATACTATTAAACCATGGACCTGTAAATACACGGTTAATGCTTTCCAGCTTGGCGAAGCTTAACAATGCTGTTGCTAATGACGCCATTGAAGCTAACTTAGCAACGGGACCTCACAGAGCTATGATAAAAACATTAGCGCTCCACCTACGCCAGCCAGCCCTCATCTGCTCATCAACACCCGTGCTCACCTGCGTTCCAGCGATCGACGGAAGGACGAAGGACTTCACCCGATCATCCGTGCGGTCGGCGGCTAGCGTCGGCTAGCGCGTCTGCTATCCAAGTCAAAGTCCTCCTGGTTGTGTTGCTACAGTGAGCCGCTAATACTCCGATCCCACCTACAACTTTCTTCTTTGCAGTCTTCATTGTTCATTAAACAAATTGCAAAAGATTCACCAACACAGATGTCCAGAATACTGTGGAATTTTGAGATGAAAACAGAGCTTTTTTGTATTGGATTCAATGGTGTCCGAATACTTCCGTTTCAATGATTGACGTCACGCGCATACGTCATCATACATAGACGTTTTCAACCGGAAGTTTAGCGGGAAATTTAAAATTGCACTTTATAAGTTAACCCGGCCGTATTGGCATGTGTTGTAATGTTAAGATTTCATCATTGATATATAAACTATCAGACTGCGTGGTCGGTAGTAGTGGGTTTCAGTAGGCCTTTAAATTAAAAAGTTACTTATCATAATTCAACTTTTTGGTCAAATAATTCAACGCAAAAGTTGGGTTGAAAAAAATGTACCTAAAATGTTGAGTTAAAATAACTCAAATAGAGAGTTTGTCCTTTTCTGAACCAGCAGTTGGTTTAAAATTGGGTTATTTTTCAACCCAACATTTTTTTGTGTGCACTGTGGATTATTTTTTCCATGCTGAGATCAAGTAAGCACATACTTTGTGGACGCCGTCTGCTCCATTGAGTATTGGCCAATACTCAAGGCTCCAATATAGTTATCGTATTGGAAGTGAAAAAGTTGTATCGGGACTCTCCTAATAATTAGTAAGAAAGCGGTATACTGTATACTGATTTAAACAAGTGGGCATTTTTAGGGCTTTTCATGGGTGTGTCCTTTTTTTAATTGAATGTTAAAAATGTGCTTATTTTGCAGAGTTAGCCAAGTGCTGCTGTTGACTTTAGCTAAAGTTACGCATCACAATCAAACATCCTTTAACTAATTCTCAACAATTGTGGTTCTCCTCAACTTGACCCTAAAAGGATATAGGTCTAAGGGGGTCTGGTGGTTTTGAGGCTACCTTGAAGAACCTTCTAGCTAGCGTCTTGAGTGGTTTGGAACTAAAATGTACCATACACAATGTTTGTGAGGCTCTGCAAATAAAATCCTACTTCTGCCCTCTCCATCAGTATCGATAAGCGTCATGGCGGGAAGTTGTCGAACAGTGATGCGATCATGTGCAAGAGGGAGGGAGTGATGGCCGCTGACAGGCATAAAGAGAGGCTTCCACGCCAGGGATCAAACGCCATCCCGCTTCTCCACTCTCTCATTAGCACGGAAAAGCTGAGCGCCGCCATCCGATCCGTCTCCACTTTTCCTCTAAGGAGTCTCACTTGAAAAGACGAGCGCTCGTCCAATTTACAATGGCGCTGTTTGCAGAGGCCGCGCCGCGCCAGAATCAACAGTCAAAGAAAATAAACGCAGCCCGCTTGGCGTTTCCACAGCAGGCAGGAAATATGTTCGCTAATTAGTAGCTCCACATCGCGGCCTTTGGTTCCCGCTGCTGCCGTCCAACATCATTCTCCACGCCGGCTAATATACGTCAAACACGTCTGGTGCCGCAGGCTACATTAATCTGTTATTACGCTTCCCCGTAGAGCTCCAAGCCGCCGGCCTTGGCCGCCGTGGCCCTGTGGATATTTAGTGATGAAAACAAACCGCCGCGTTTGGACGTGTGATCCAATTAAAAAGTGGCGACCTCAGCCAGACTACAAATCAAATATGGCCGCCATAAACTGGAGATATTGTTCCCCGGAGACATCAAGCAAGTGAGACGACGTCGACTGCAGTCCAAGAAAAGTGATCAGAAAAGACAGCAGACATTTATTTGGAAGACTTTCAGCACATGAAAACACATATATAACTTCCACAGTGGAACTTTGTTGGTTATGGAAGCCACAGTTTGACCCTGTAACGGATTATTTCAATTTTTAAAAAAGAGGACCTAATTTTTGCTCTAACTGTGGCTATGATAAAATGTTTATTAGGAGCAAAAGCAATGTTTTAGGTTACATTTTAATATTCTCAGTGGTTACAAAAGTGTAAAAATAAGTTAAGCACAGTACAAAACCTTAAAATCTTGTTACGCATAACAGCGGTTCAAGATTTTGCTTGACATAAAAGTCATATTTCCCCTTTAGACGTTCTACTCTTACTTTTTTCTCTGAGCTAAATGCTAACATGCTGGTGCATAACTCTGCATACAAATGTAACAATAAGCATATTTTGTTGTGGGCTGACCTGTAATACATTAAAGTGACCAATTGGTGGTGGTGTTGCATTCAACAAAGTTTGGACTTCTGCTGACAGACAAGGAACAGGACACATTTTTTCAAGCTCATCAGGACCAAAATGTGGTCTGAGTGGTGAGGACAGCGGAAAAGATAGTCAGGACTCGTCTTCCTCCTATCCAGGAGATCGCAAAAAGCCGTTGCCTGACCAGGGCTCAGAAAATCTGCAGAGACTCCTCCCATCCCCACCAAGGACTGTTTTCCCTGCTGGACTCTAGAAAGAGGTTCCGCAGCCTCCGTAGCAGAACCTCCAGGTTCTGTAACAGCTTCTTCCCTCAGGCCATAAGACTCTTGAACGCATCATAATTATCCCTTCAATTCCCCCCAAAAACAGATTAACTCGCTGGATTATAAAGACAATATAACATACATCTATAAATGTGGATGCATATGCAAAAGTGCAATATATTTATCTGTACAGTAATCTATTTATTTATATCTGCACTTTATTGCTCTTTTGTCCTGCACTACAATGAGTTAATGCAACAAAATTGTGTTCTTATCTGTACTGTAAAGTTCAACTTTGAATGACATTAAAAAGGAAGTCTAAGTCTAATTCTAATGCAGTAAGTTGCTATTTTGCAACACAGCTGTCATGTGCTCACTGTTGCCCCATGTGGAACAAAGTGGTATTACAACCAAAAGTGGTGACATATTCATATTTTAACGTTCCCTAGAATGCTAATAATTGCTAGTTAAGATTAAACTAACCAGTCATGCTAGTCCCAGACCTGACCTAAAATATCAAAGGTTGGAAATATGCTGCAGTCATTTGTGGTCATGATGCAGAAGAAGAGGACCAAGTGTCCAATCAGATGCAGACGAGCACCAGGAATTCAAAGGAAGCAGAGATTGGGTTTTACAGACAGACGGTCTAGGAGACATTCTGGTCCGGGTTCTGGTCCTGGTGGGCCAGTGATCTTGTGGTGAATCTTGACATGTATTATTATTATGATCATCATTGATTTGCCTGGCGTACGCCTGCGGTTTGACAAGGAGGACTTGACGACCTCGCCAGAAGGTGTTCTTGGCAGGTTCTGGTCTCAGGTGGTCTGGTGGTTGGGATGTGTGATGAAGACACGGTCCTTCTTGTTTGATGATAAGAATAAACATTTCTGAGTGACTTCCTTGCCGCCGCCAGGAGTTTTCTTTCAGGTCTGGTGAAGCCCATGAGGGATGAAGGATGATGATGATGATGTGTGATCATGATGATGTCAGGTATGATACCTGCTAGAACCACAAGAACCTCCTCAAACCTCATGTGCGCACTTTTTTATCATTTTTGACAGTAAATCAATTCTTGGCCCCATGGCGTATTTTTTTCCACACACAAATGGTGAAAACAGAAGCCTTCCACACGAGTGACGCTCCTTGGAGACAAAGACCATCCAGACTTCATGGCGTTACATCGCCCATACCCATACCATGTTGTCTTCATCCTTTACGATGTCCACTCCAGGGAGGGCTTTTTCAACAGCGTCCTCAACTGGAAAACCTCCAAAAAGATCTGGACATAAATAAAATAGGAGCACTCCACTGTTTCTTAAGACCGGCAGCATAAATGCTTGTCAAAAATACTTTTTTAACAGAACGCTCTGCTGTAGTCCAAAGACTTATTACGATTATCTGAGTCAAAGATCCTCTATACAACATGAGGACTGCTGTTTTTAAAAGGCCCCATTAAAATCATGCTAGTCAAACGTCATCTATATTATAAATAAATGATAAATGGGTTATACTTGTATAGCGCTTTTCTACCTTCAAGGTACTCAAAGCGCTTTGACAGTATTTCCACATTCACCCATTCACACACACATTCACACACTGATGGCGGGAGCTGCCATGCAAGGCGCTACCAGCACCCATCAGGAGCAAGGGTGAAGTGTCTTGCCCAAGGACACAACGGATGTGACTAGGATGGTAGAAGGTGGGGATTGAACCCCAGTAACCAGCAACCCTCCGATTGCTGACACAGCCACTCTACCAACTTCGCCACGCCGTCCTCATATTAGGGGTCCCTAAACTTTTTGCACCACAGACCGGTTTAGTGTAGGCATTATTTTCAGAGACTGGCTTTCCAGTTGTGCCAAATAAATACAGCAAAAATAGGTGCATGAAAAATACAACTCACTATAACGCTGAATTAGTGGGAGCCCTGTGCTTGTTTCTTTGCAATGAGATGCAGATGAAAATCAGCCTTTGGCTATAATCTGTCACATGTATATGTTATATGTTCATTAATGTGCATTGTATCATGTCACAAAGTTATAACAAATATAACAAATTAAAACTTCCCATGAGGAGTTTTATTGTACATTTATAAACAGAGGTGGGTAGAGTAGCCAGAAATTGTACTCAAGTAAAAGTACTGTTACTATAGAGATTTATTACTCAAGTAAAAGTAAGGAGTAGTCACCCAAATATTTACTTGAGTAAAAGTAAAAAGTATGTTGTGAAAAAACTACTCAAGTACTGAGTAACTGATGAGTAACCTGTTCGTTTAATGATGACGGCAACAAATAATGCACAAAAACATAAAAATAGCAATGAGCAAATTCAGAGCCAGGAATATCTCTTAAGCAACTAAAACAATAATATATATTAAATAATAATACATTGAAATAAAAAAAATAAGGCAAATTGAGCCACAATAACTTAACAGCACCATAGGCTCAGTAGGCATTCATTGATTGATTGATAGAAACGTGTATTAGTAGAATGCACAGCACAGTACATATTCCGTACAATTGACCACTAAATGGTAACACCCCAATAAGTTTTTCAATGTTAATCAATTCATGGCAAACACACTGTGCACTTCTGATTGGTGTTTCTATGTATGCATGTGTGTGTGTGTGTGTGTGTGTGTGTGTGTGTGTGTGTGTGTGTGTGTGTGTGTGTGTGTGTGTGTGAGTCTGCAGTGCGTTAATAAATGTCCCCACACAATGTACATTTGACAGTGATTCATAGCAGGGAAGCTAACAACAGCCTACGGTGACAACCAAAATATCTACTAACGTTACTTACCGCAATGTGCTTCCTCAAATTTGACGTTGAGTTCATGTAAGCCAGGGGTGCCCACACTTTTTCAGCAGGCGAGATACTTTTATATATATATATACTTATATATATACAGTATATAATTTATATTTATATATTTTGCCGTTTTAGTTCACATGTTAAAGGTGTTTTAATGAATTTACATGCATGTTAACATATAGATTCCTTTCTTTCATGAAGACAAGAATATAAGTTGGTGTATTACCTGATTCTGATGACTTGCATTGATTGGAATCAGACAGCAGTGCTGATAACGTCCACGTTTTTAAATGGAGGAGAAAAAAGTTCCTCCTTTCTGTCTAATACCACATGAAAGTGGTTGGTTTTTGGCATCTTATTTGTCCAGCTTCCATATTTGTTTTTATACACTTTACAAGAAATACATTGGCGGCAAACTCCGTAGCTTGCTAGCTTGTTTGCGCTGGCTTTCGGAGACTCTTATTTTGTTAGCGCAGGCGCGATGGAGCGGCACTTTTATTGTGAAGACAGGAACTGTGCGGTCAGTCTTTAGGCTTTTGACGGGAGGTACGGATGAAATAAAAAAGTGTCTTTTTTCCTTCACACTTTCGATTGATTGATTGAAACTTTTATTAGTAGATTGCACAGTACAGTACATGTTGCGTACAATTGACCACTAAATGGTAACACCCCAATAAGTTTTTCAATTTTTTTAAGTCGGGGTCCACGTGTGACGGTCACGTGACCGCCTGGCTCTGTTTGATTGGTGAAACGGAGTCCAACGTCACCAGTGACTGCATCTGATTGGTGAAACGTAAGCATGCGATAGATCCTACTTTGAAGGTCTGTCTGAAGAACCAAAACAAACAAAGCGTGCATTATCAGATCAATAAAAATCAGTAGCGAGTAGCGAGCTGAATGTAGATAAATGGAGTGGAGTAAAAGTAGCGTTTCTTCTCTATAAATATACTCAAGTAAAAGTAAAAGTATGTGGCATTAAAACTACTCTTAGAAGTACAATTCATCCCAAAAGTTACTCAAGTAGATGTAACGGAGTAAATGTAGCGCGTTTCTACCCACCTCTGGTTATAAACAAGCTTTTTGGTGTGTCTAGTGGGACAGGCAAATGTTAAGTCAGAGAAAATGCTGTCATTTATAAATTATTTAATGTTTCTCTGCAGCCCGGTAGCAAATGCGTCACGGACTGCTAAAAAGCCAGTGAAAGATCATCTATACGACAGGAGCGCTCTGCTAATTTAAAATGACCTATCACAATAGTGCTAGTCAAAGATCCTCCAAATGACAAGAGAGTTCTGCTGCTTTTAAAAGGACCAATTACAATAACGTTAGTCAAAGATCCTATAAATGACTGGGGCGCGCTGCTGTTTTTAAGTACATAGTAGGAAAAAATGTCGGACAAAGATCATCTCTACCAGTAGTCCCCAACCACCGAGCTGCGGCCCGCTACGGTCCGTGGATCGATTGGTACCGGGCTGCACAAGAAATTAAAAAAATAAAAAAATAAAAAAGTATTTTTTTAATTTTTTATTACATCAACATCAAAAACACAAGATACACTTACAATTAGTGCACCAACCCAAAAAACCTCCTTCCCCCATTTTACACTCATTGACACTCATTTGCACAAAAAAGCTGTTTTTCTTTCTGTTATGAAAGGCCTACTGAAATGAATTTTTTTGTATTTAAACAGGGATAGCAGATCCATTCTATGTGTCATACTTGATCATTTCGCGATATTGCCATATTTTTGCTGAAAGGATTTAGTAGAGAACATCGAAGATAAAGTTCGCAACTTTTGGTCGCTGATAAAAAAAGCCTTGCCTGTACCGGAAGTAGTGTGACGTCACAGGTTGAAAGGCTCCTCACATTTCCCCATTGTTTACACCAGCAGCGAGAGCGATTCGGACCGAGAAAGCGACGAATACCCCATTAATTTGAGCCAGGATGAACGATTCGTGGATGAGGCACGTGAGAGTGAAGGACTAGAGTGCAGTGCATGACACATCTTTTTTCGCTCTTAACGTAACTTAGGTACAAGCTAAATAACCTTCAAACGGATACCAAACCACTTATTGCTTATTGTCATGACAACAACCTACTTTTCCCCTACAATTCAGATTCTCAGATGAGGGAGAGGCATGGCATACTCCCCCCGGAACCCAAAGACTTTGGTTTCCGGGGGGAGTATGGTTGCAAAGCTGAAACTTAAAGGAATTGACGGAAGGGCACCACCAGGAGTGGAGCCTGCGGCCTAATTTGACTCAACACGGGGAACCTTACCTGGCCCGGACACGGAAAGGATTGACAGATTGATGGCTCTTTTTCTCATTGGATTCCACACTCTCTCCTTTTTCTATTGTGGATCACGGATTTGTATTTTAAACCACTTCGGATACTATATCCTCTTGAAAATGAGAGTCGAGAACGCGAAATGGACATTCACAGTGACTTTTATCTCAACGACAATACATCGGCGAAGAACTTTAGCTACGGAGCTAACCTGATAGCATTGGGCTTAACTGCAGATAGAAACAAAAGAAATAAGCCCCTGACTGGAAGGATAGACAGAAAATGAACAATACTATTAAACCATGGACATGTAAATACACGGTTAATGCTGTCCAGCCTGGCGAAGGTTAACAATGCTGTTGCTAACGACGCCATTGAAGCTAACTTAGCAACGGGACCTCACAGAGCTATGCTAAAAACATTAGCTATCCACCTACGCCAGCCAGCCCTCATCTGCTCATCAACACCCTTGCTTACCTGCGTTCCAGCGATCGACGGCGTGACGATCATCCGTGCGGTCGGCGGCTAGCATCGGATAGCGCGTCTGCTATCCAAGTCAAAGTCCTCCTGCTTGTGTTGCTGTAGCCAGCAGCTAATACACCGATCCCACCTACAACTTTCTTCTTTGCAGTCTCCTTTGTTCATTAAACAAATTGCAAAAGATTCACCAACACAGATGTCCAGAATACTGTGGAATTTTGAGATGAAAACAGAGCTTTTTGTATTGGATTCAATGGAGTCCGAATACTAGACGTTTTCAACCGTAGGTTTAGCGGGACATTTAAAATTGCACTTTATAAGTTAACCCGGCCATATTGGCATGTGTTGCAATGTTAAGATTTCATCGTTGATATATAAACTATCAGACTGCGTGGTCGGTAGTAGTGGGTTTCAGTAGGCCTTTAATATTTCTGGTTCCTACATTATATATCAATATATATCAAAACAGTCTGCAGGGATACAGTCCGTAAGCACACATGATTGTATTTTTTATAACAAAAAAGGTTGGGGACCACTGATCTATACAGCAGGATGCTATGCTGTTTTTATTGAAACTACAATGTTAGCATTTAAGTCCCATCTTAAAACTCATTTGTATAATCTAGCCTTTAAATAGACCCCCCCTTTTTTAGACCAGTTGATCTGCCGTTTCTTTTCTTCTCTCCTCGTCTCCCCTGTCCCTTGCGAGGGGGAGTTGCATAGGTCCGGTGGCCATGGATGAAGTGCTGGCTGTCCAGAGCCGGGACCCCGGGTGGACCACTAGCCTGTGCATCGGTTGGGGACATCTCTGCGCTGCTGACCCGTCTCCGCTCGGGATGGTTTCCTGTTGGCCCCGCTGTGGACTGGACTCCCGCTGATGTGTTGGATCCATTGTGGACTGGACTTTCACAATGTTATGTCAGACCCACTCGACATCCGTTGCTTTCGGTCTCCCCTAGAGGGGGGGGGGGGGTTACCCACATATGCGGTCCTCTCCAAGGTTTCTCATAGTCATTCACCGACGTCCCACTGGGGTGAGTTTTTCCTTGCCCGTATGTGGGCTCTGTACCGAGGATGTCGTTGTGGCTTGTACAGCCCTTTGAGACACTTGTGATTTAGGGCTATATAAATAAACATTGATTGATTGATTGATTGATAGTCAAAGATCATCGACAGGAGTGCTCTGCTGTTTTAAAGGCCTACTGAAATCCACTACTACCGACCACGCAGTCTGATAGTTTATATATCAATGATGAAATCTTAACATTGCAACACATGCCAATACGGCCGGGTTAACTTATGAAGTGCAATTTTAAATTTCCCGCTAAACTTCCGGTTGGAAACGTCTTTGGATGATGACGTATGCGCGTGACGTAGCCAGTGAAACAGGAGTATCGGTAGCCTATTGAAGCCAATACAAAATAGCTCTGTTTTCATTTCATAATTCCACAGTATTCTGGACATCTGTGTTGGTGAATCTGTTGCAATTTGTTCATTGCATTATGGAAAAAGAAGCTGAGCAAGCAAAGAAGAAAGTTGTCGGTGCGAAGCGGAGTATTTTGCGAGGGAAGTCAGCAACACAACACAGCCGGCGTTTCATTGTTTACATTCCCGAAAGATGCAGTCAAGATCGAAGAACTCGGACAACAGAGACTCTTACCAGGAGGACTTTGACTTCAATACACAGACGCCTGTAGAGAACTGGGACAACACAGACTCTTACCAGGATTACTTTGATTTGGATACACAGACGCAGACATGCTACCGTGAGTACGCAGCTGCGCTTCCAAACATTTGATCGCTTGCCCGTACGTGCGTGTCACGTACGTAACTTTGGGTAAATATATAAGCTTTATGAACCTTGGGTTAGGTGAACGGTCCTTTGGGCTGAGTGATTGTGTGTGTTGTGCAGGTGTTTGAATTGTATTGGCGGGTTATATGGACGGGAGCTAGTAGCTAGGAGCTAGCGTAACAAACACACAGGTGTTTTTATGCAGGATTAATTTGTGGCATATTAAATATAAGCCTGGTTGTGTTGTGGCTAATAGAGTATATATATGTCTTGTGTTTATTTACTGTTGTAGTCATTCACAGCTGAATATCAGGTCCCACCCGCCTCTCACAGCATCTTCCCTATCTGAATCGCTTCCACTCCCCACTAGTCCTTCACTTGCACTTTCCTCATCCACAAATCTTTCATCCTCGCTCAAATTAATGGGGAAATCGTCGCTTTCTCGGTCCGAATCGCTCTCACTTCTGGCCGCCAAAACTGTAAACAATAGGGAACTTTGCGGAAATGTTCAACTGACTACGTCACGCTACTTCCGGTAGGAGCAAGCCTTTTTTTTGTCAGATACCAAAAGTTGTGATCTTTATCGTCGTTGTTCTCTACTAAATCCTTTCAGCAAAAATATGGCAATATCGCGAAATGATCAAGTATGACACATAGAATAGATCTGCTATCCCCGTTTGAATAAAAACATTTCATTTCAGTAGGCCTTTAAGGAATCTGCTGAACTGAAGCGTCTGATTGATCGTCTGATTGATCTATGGACCACATTTTGCTCATAGGTTGCTAGTTTAAACACTGTGAACTGGATGTAGACCTCCACCAAGGCCAGACATCGTAGTTACAATACACACGTCATTACTACACTTTGTCTCGGATTCGTACCGTCACATCAAATTTCCGTAGGATGTGATCCCACAATGGGGAGATTTTGTGGTTGCAGTGCAAATATATAAAAAAATCCACCAAAAATTTGGTAAAAAAATGCATGACAGCAAGACAGAAACATCCCAAAACACATTGGACATATAAGACTTTAAAAGAGCGGAGCTGATGCAACATAGCTACAAAAGTAAAACACAACAAAAAATGAGCAATAAATGATACATGTTGCGCACATACGATTGCAACATTCATAGACAAACAACAAAACAAAACGATTTCAACACCCACATGAACTGTGCTGGCTTCTGCAGCGCTTCAGGCCATCGTCTGCTGGGGTGGCGGGGATGGGCAGCACGGCCAGAGACAGGAACAGACCCAACAAAGCAACCAAGAGAGCCAACTCCGTCCTAGGCTGCCCACTAGCTCTCGACCAATGTCCAACTCCAATGAGGTCAAGGTGTCTGTCACATGCTCATTCAGCCAGGACTCCGTGAAGCTCGTCCATCCCGGTGCTCAGTGCGAGCGCCGCACCCTCGTCTCTTCCTGTGCATCTCCTCTGGTCCCTCGGCTGTGGCAGAGAGCCAGCAGATGGCCAACATGGCCATGGCCAAAAGGCTCCCCAAAGACAGATCCATAAGTTCGCAAAAAAGCTCAAAAAAGCACCGCTGAAGTCGTGCAAGAGCCACTCGTTGTTGCGTGCCCAAACTAAAAGCAAAACCACATGAAAACAAGAGGGAGACATCCAGAACACAAAAGGAGGAAACACAATGGTGTCTTCTTTGGATCACATGGAGTTTTTTGTGAGGTGGATTTTCCAAAATACCCTCTTGGGAGTGCATTTAAAAAAAAAAAAAAAAGATTAAAACAAGAGTTTGCTATGCATCATGAGGACACGGGTGTGACAGCAGACTGGCCAGGATCAAATGCAGTTGCACTGTTTTCTCACGCCCTTATAAGGCGCAGGTGGGCATTTACTTATGCTAACTAGCTTGCCTACACTTGTAATTTAGGAGAAAATAGACTTAAAAGACAGTGTGGAGAATATATGTATATATATATATATATATATATATATATATATATATATATATATATATATATATATATATATATATATATATATATATATATATATATATATATGTATATATATGTATATATATATATATATATATATATATATATATATATATATATATATATATATATATATATATATATATATATATATATATATATATATATATATTTATATATATATACACTATATTGCCAAAAGTATTTGGCCACCCATCCAAATGATGAGAATCAGGTGACCTAATCACTTGGCCCGGCCACAGGTGTATAAACTCAAGCACTTAGGCATGGAGACTGTTTCTACAAACATTTGTGAAAGAATGGGCCGCTCTCAGTGATTTCCAGCGTGGAACTGTCATAGGATGCCACCTGTGCAAAAAATCCAGTCGTGAATTTCCTCGCTCCTAAATATTCCAAAGTCAACTGTCGGCTTTATTATAAGAAAATAGAAGAGTTTGGGAACAACAGCAACTCAGCCACCGAGTGGTAGGCCACGTAAACTGACAGAGAGGGGTCAGCGGATGCTGGAGCGCATAGTGCAAAGAGGTCACTGACTTTCTACACAGTCAGTTGCTACACAGGTCCAAACTCGATGTGACCTTCCAATTAGCCCACGTACAGTATGCAGAGAGCTTAATGGAATGGGTTTCCATGGCCGAGCAGCTGCATCTAAGCCATACATCACCAAGTCCAATGCAAAGCGTGCATACTTGCCAACCCTCCCGATTTTCCCTATTGATCTATATTGATGTATAATGTAGGAACCAGAAATATATGGCCAGTGCACTGTACTTTGCAGTGGTTGGTTGGGGGAGCAGCGCCAGCAAAAGGGATTCAAACCGGATTGATAAACTGATCCGGAAAGCCGGCCAAACTATTGGCACGCAGTTGGAGGCGTTTGTGTCAGTGAGGAACAGGAGGACACTTGACAAACTGCTCGCCATCATGGACAATCCTGCCCACCCACTCCACCTGACAATTAAGGGACAGCGGAGCTCATACTCCAACAGGCTCCTTCAACTTCCTTCCCGCACTGTGCGATTCAAGAACTCCTTCATTCCGCACTTCATCCAGCTGTATAATCACTCGCCATACAGCAATAGATGATATCTGCCTGTTATCTGACACCTGACATGTTAGCTACTTCTCTTTGTTTATAATGTTTATCTTCTATTTCCTGCTGGACCTACTCTCTATTTTATGCTGCTGCTGTCATATATACTGTATATACTGTAATATTGTACATGGTCATTGGTATATATTGTATATATGTTATAGACATAATATAATATATCTGTATATAAATTATTCTGTACACATATTATGTATATATTTGTATATATGTTCGATTTTTTTATAGCTTTTTTAGTCTATTTATACCTGCATTGTCCTTTCCATCCTTACACTTTCCATCATTGTAACTGAGCTACTGTGTTGAACAATTTCCCTTGTGGATCATTAAAGTTTGTCTAAGTCTAAGTCTAAGTCTAAGTCTATATTAAAAAAAAAAATATATATATTTGTTTGAATTTTTAAATTTTTAAATTTCTTGTGCGGCCTGGTACCAATCCATCCACAACCCGGTACCGGGCCGCGGCCCGGTGGTTGGGGACCACTGGTGTAAAGCACGTCACCACTGAACTCTAGAGCATTGGAGACGCCTTCTCTGGAGTGATGACTCACATTTTTCCATCTGGCAATCTGATGGACGAGTCTGGGTTTGGAGGTTGCCAGGAGAACGCTACATTTCGGACTGCATTGTGCCGAGTGTGAAATTTGGTGGTGGAGGAATTATGGTGTGGGGTTGCTTTTCAGGAGTTGGGCTTGGCCCCTTAGTTCCAGTGAAATTAACTTTGAATGCTCCAGGATACCAAAACATTTTGGACAATTCCACAATTCCATGCTCCCAACCTTACGGGAACAGTTTGGAGCGGGCCCCTTCCTTTTCCAACATGACTGTGCACCAGTGCACAAAGCAAGGTCCATAAAGACATGGATGACAGACTCTGGTGTGGATGAACTTGACTGGCCTGCACAGAGTCCTGACCTGAACCCGATAGAACACATATGTCAGAGTCAAGGCCCGCGGGCCATATCCGGCCCGCGAGAAGGTTTTTTACGGCCCTTGGGATGATCTTGATTTATTATTAGAACCGGCCCGCAGACCGCAGATCTTTTACACGCACCAAGCGGATGCCGGTCCAAGGTTCCGAAAGGGGGCGAGCGGCCCGCCGGGACGCGCCTGCCGGCCGAAGGGCTGCAGCCCGGCCGTCAGTCGCGGAGCCCGCCGTGCCACGCGCGCCAAGGGGGCGGGCCGAAACCCGGCCCCGAGGCCCTGAGACTTCTGCTTTGTTTCCCCAAACCGCGCGTCACCGCCGGGCCCGCACCACCGTCGGGCTGCAGCCCGAGCGTCGGTGGCGGAACCCGTCATGTGCCGCGCGCGGCAAGCGGAGCGGGGGGGGTCAAGCGGGCCGAAACCCGCAGGCCACCCCCTCACCACGAGGCCCTGAGACTTCTGCGTTTGACCCCTACGCGCGGCCCGTCGGGACGCGCCCGCCGTCAAGCCACGAGGGCCAGCCGTCGGGTCGCGGAGCCCGCCGTGCCACGCGCGCCAAGGGGCGGGCCGAAACCAGCGGGGGGTTTCGGGCACCCAACTCGCCTCCCTCCCACGGAGGGAGGAGGGGGGTTTAATGTGAACATTACTGTGCAATCACATATTTAGAGTTTTTACTCAATTCAAGTTTAAAAGTTAAAGTTTAATATTTGTTTTCACTGCATGTTACTTCTCCTTAAACAAAGTGTTGTTTTTGATTTATAGATTTTTGCACTTTATTTTATTGTATTTCAATTTAATTATATTTTAAAAATATTTCAGTTGAGTGGATGATAGAAAATTGCTATTATTGTTTTTTTCTTTGAAGTAAATTTAGCCCACTTTTGCTAAAATAGAAAATATAGGCTACTGATGGTGCCTTGAATACCGGTTTCTTTCATTTAATGTTCATGTTATGGGGATTTTTATATAAAGGAAATTTGTCTTTTGTGTCTGTTGAAAATTAAAGATTACTGACAGAGCCATAAGAAAATATTGCTTTATTTATCTGATCATATTGGAATATATTTGTTAGGTTTTCAGTAGGTTCAATTAGGTTCACTAGACTATATGCGTCATTTAAAAATTTTTCAATGAACATTCGAACAGTCCGGCCCTCGGCTTGTAGCTAAATTTTTTATTTGGCCCTCCGTCCATTTGACTTTGACACCCCTGCGATAGAACATCTTTGGGATGAATTAGAACAGAGACTGAGAGCCAGGCCTTCTCGACCAGCATCAGTGTGTGACCTCACCAATGCGTTTTTGGGAGAATGGTGGAAAATTCCTATAAACACACTTCGCAACCTTGTGGACAGCCTTCCCAGAAGAGTTGAAGTTCTTCGGGTTCATATGTGAGTCAAGGCAGATGGCCAAATACATTTGGCAATATAGTGTATATTATATATACAGCAGACTTAAAAAAACATAGATAACTTTATTAATCGGTAAAAACTGATGTTTTTCATAAATGTATGTTTTTTATATTTATATTGAATAAATAAAACAAACAATAGCAATCATGGTGATGTAAACTAATGGTATTGTAGATATTATTATATTAACAAACTGTATAATAACAATAACAAATTAAATAAAGACAAAAAAGTGTTTACAAATTGGAGAAATTTAAGCATTAATGTTGATTTTAAGAAAAGGCTTATAAAACCAACACCTTTATCCAGATCTGCACCAAAAGCCAATGCGTTCTTCCTTAGACCGTGTGTCCTCAAACCAGTATTCGGACTGAGACCTCATAATCCAGAAAACAATCAACAGGCCTGCACAGAGACTTTTCACAGGGTTCATCTCTTACATTATTGTGCTGACACGACAACAAACTTCAAAAGAGCGGCCAAAATCAAAGAAGTGACCAATTAGCAGCTCATTAGCCACCTAAGAACACGAGCATCATCAAGCTAGAAAACAGGGGGAGGGGGGCGGGGAAAAGGGGAGGGGACTTCATGGTTGGTGAAATCGGGGGATTATTTGTGGGGACGGACGGGGGGGCTCCTGGCGACGGCTGACTTGAGGTCTGTTTTGCATGAAGTTCTGGCAGCAAGCGAGCGTATCTTCATGTCGCGTACCCTCGCCTTGGCTGCCATGTTTCTGACAGCGAGGATGAAGAATTATTAGGAACAGGATGGAGGGGATGGGGGGGGGGGGGGCGAGGGGTCCCGGGGACAAAGGCTCTCTTTGTTTGGCCTCTCTCCTTGGTCCTGACACTTGTCATTCTCACACTAGTCCCTTCATTTATTTACAACTCGTCAATTTGAGTACACGTTTCTGTTTGCTGGACCCCCATCACTGGGCCCCCAAAAGGACTTCCAAGGGCCTGTTTTGTCCTGATGGATGTTGTGTCTCAACTCATGCACTGCATGCTCATCATTTATATATATCTCTCTTAAAAAAAAAGACATTGGTAAAAAATGGGTGGGTGCAGGCCGGATGGGTGGGGTCTGTGAGGGCCCCCATTTGGGGTCTGGCATTTATCTGCTGGAAGAGGCAAAAAAAGTGTCTGTGGAACTTACAGCAGTGCTAACTTAATAAGCAACAAGATAGCCTGCTTCTAGTCCTGCGGCTTCCTGGATGGGCGGCTTCCTTGCTCACCCATCTCACCCAAGTCTCCACAAGCAGCCACTAGAGGGCGCCAAAGCACACACTTGTTGCTGGAACTCCATCCATTTCTACCCTTGTCCCTCTCTTAAGTAATTAATTAACCCCACTTGGGCGGGTCTTATTAGAGCTCGGTTCAGACCCCGCCCACTCTGCGGTCCTCCAATATAGGGCCGTACAGTACAACCCTGTCCTGGACGTGTTGCTCATTTGGTGCCAATGCAAGTGGACCGAATAAAAACGGCACAAAACGTTTATCCGGATCCTCACCAAAATGGAATAGCTTCTTGCTAGTAAGTGCTGCGCCACCTGCTGGACAGAAGTGCGGGCACAATTTGAGTTGTACCACAAAATGTGCCTCAAAAGTCAAACACGGTCAACATGGTGTGATGAAACCTGCAGAGGTGTGACGATAACCATGGAACAGGACACAAGACATACTGAGACATAGGAAATAGTTTGGCTGCTCAGTAGATCCCATTTGTCTCTATTTTGGGGGATTTTCGGCCCAATGTGTTTAATTAGAGTATACCAGGTGTGTCAAACTCATTTTAGATCGGGGGCCACATGGAGAAAAATCTACTCCCAAGTGGGCCGTACTGGCAAAATCACGGCACGATAACTTAAAAATAAAGACGACTTCAGATTGTTTTCTTGGTTTAAAAATAGAAGAAGCACATTCTGAAATTGTACAAATCATAATGTTGTTGGGTTTTTTTTTACACTTACATGTTGCGGTTAATAGTATTCTATTTTTATTTGTAGTTATTTATACTTTCTGAATAAATGATATGATAATGTTCATTAGTCAACTCATTGGTTTTAATTTTCCATCTATCAAGATAAAAAAAATTACATCAAAATCAAGTTACAGCATGTTATTTATGTAGTTTGATCATTTTCCTCGACTGATGTACTAACATCACTTGGTTTATTTTGTACATATGTAGCATCATCTACAAAGATACTAACAACTGCTAATGTGACATCTCGTGGACAAATTTAGAACAGCTGTTTCTTTGATTAAAACATTTCAGGTTAATTTTTATACTTAGCAAACTCATCCCGCGGGCCGGATAAAACCTGTTTGTGGGCCTGATCCGGCCCTCGGGCCGTACGTTTTATACCCCTGGACTATACTCTAGCCTTTAAATAGACCCTCCTTTTAGACCAGTTGATCTGCCTCTTCTTTGTGGAGAGGGGGGCACAGATTAGGTGACCACAGATGATGCGCTAGCTGTTCAAAGTCGGGAGGTGGACCCCTCATCTGTGCATCAGTTGATGACGTCTCTGCGCTGCTGACTTGTCTCCCCTCAAGATCATCCCATGCTGGCCCCACTATGGACTGGACTCTCACACTATCAACTAGATCCACTCGACGTCCATTGCACCGGTCGCCCAGGGGTTTGGGGGGGTCCCCCCACATCTGCGGTCCCCTCCAAGGTTTCTCATTGTAGCCCATCGGGTTGAGTTTTTCCTTGCCCTGATGTGGGATCTGAGCCGAGGATGTCGTTGTGGCTTGTGCAGCCCTTTGAGACACTCGGGATTCAGGGCTATATAAATAAACTTTGATTGATTGATTGATGGACTATACCGATTATATAATACAAATAGTAAATGTAAAGTCACACATTTTTACTGCATAAATTAGGAGACCAACCAAGGCAGAATACGTTTTTAAGGTGAGATGTCAAGATATGTTGGGACTAAATGTTTTGGAAGGCCACAGTTTGACCCTGAAACAGATGCATTGACTTTGTATTATTTATGTATTTTGCTACTAAAACAATATCAAACTATTCATCCTGAGCCAAGTCAGACAATGCAAATGTCTTTATTGCGTGACTTATTACATAACTTTGAGAATTAAAAAAAAAACTAAAATCAGCAGGAGCTTTTTCCCCCTTTTTTCCTCACGTAATTTAAATGCAGGGAAATCCCAAGAATGTTAAAAACACCCCCCTCACTCCTAGGGGCTCTATTATGTCTGGGAATAATGTAAAACAGCTTCCCTGCGTGTCCGTGTCTCTTTGCTTTCGGAAAGACAGTTGAGACGGCAGACCACCCTCCCCCTCCCCCAACCTCCCCTACCCACCCCGCTCCCTCCTCCAGCCTGTCGCCACAGACCCGGTCCAAAGACAACGCGGGCGCAGACAGAGCGGCAGGCCGCAGGTGACATCGCTCGCTGTTCCCTCCGCGAGAAAAAAAACCCGCGGAGGAGGAGCCACGGCAACCTTTGGAGAAACTCCAAGGAGACGCTAGGAAGGTAAGAAAAGTCCTGGTTTATTCCTGAAGTAAACAAACTGTACAGTCATCACATAGCCAATTTCACACACTGTTGTCGCTGTCCCTTTAAGAGGAGGAAAGGACTAAAACCTATGACCTTATTTGGGCAGTGGGCGGAGTCACCATTGATGCAAGAAGAGCTGGATAACAGAATTCCAAGACATAAAACATTTTGATCCACGACACCACAAACAAAATGACAACAAAAAAAAACTTTTGGAAAACATTTGGAGATTCCGACACATGTTGGTCGTTATGTGTGAAAAGTCATGTTATATATTTTATTAAAAAAATATATCTAAAAGGTTTTTATTTGCTTTCTGGAGTTACAAGACAAATACTTTGATGAAGCGGAGGGAATGGAATGTCAGCGTCTTCCTCCAAGAAAATAACTCGATTATGTTTCTACTTAATATTGGATGGAAACTTACTGCCCAATGTCGACGCTGTTAGCATGTGCTAGCTAGCCTCCTCTGTGTGTGTGTGTGTTCTTGTATTTCTACCCTTTTTGAGACATCAACAATACCTTCCATATGAGGATCGGTGAACATTAGGAGCGAAATCATGGTCCCAATACGGAAAACCTAATGGAGAATGTCTCATTTGCACCCCTGGTGGTGAAATCCATCAACATTAGGGTGGTCCCAAAAAGGAGGGATTTTTCAAATTGACTGTGTGTCGGTTTTAAAAGTGCTCCCCTTCTGGTCAACATATGAAATAACAAGTGTGTGTAAACATTTGAAGTGCTCCTCCACTGGCCAGAATATGAAATAACAGGTGTGTGTAAGAAATTGAAATGCACTCCCTTTGGCCAAAATGTATTAAAAAAAAAAAAAAAAATATATATATATATATATATATATATATATATATATATATATATATATATATATATATATATATATATATATATATATATATATATATATATATATATATATATATATGCATATAGAGACATACTGTAATAACTTGAATTAAATAATGAAGATTAAAAACCAATTACAAAAAATTAATTAACTAAAAGCAGTCTTTTTCTCACAATGTGTCAACTTTTTTCTCATTAAATTGGGAACAATTTCTCATATTCTTTCTGTTTGTGTAATATTGCAATATTTTCTCGTAAAATGATTACTTATTTTATGTAAAATTATTACTTTTTAATGCAAAATGGTGACATTTGTCTTATAAAATTCAGACTTTTATCACAATATTGCCAATTTTTTTGTTGTTCTTGTAAAATAGTGAAATTTTTTGAGTAAAATTATGACTATTGTCATAATTTTTCCATGTAAAATTTCGATTATTATTATCATATTGACAACATTTTTAAGTTTTCTTATAGAATTGTGACTTTTGTCGAGTAAAATTACGACTCTTTTCATAAAAATTGCCAACATTTTAAGCTTTTCTTGTAAAATTGCGACTGTTATTGGGTAAAATTCCAAATTTTATCATAATATTGCACAAATGTTCAGTTTTTCTTGTAAAATTTTGACTTCCGTTTAGTAAAATTACAACTTTTATTATAATACTGCTAAAATTCTAAGTTTTTCTTGTGAAATTGTGACCTTTTGCTTGTGAAATTCCAACTCATTTTTCACAACAAGCTTTTTTATGTTTGCATAGTATTTATATATTATTAATGATCTTTATATATCTAGAAAGGGTGGTCCTAAAGATGTAGGCATTTCCGGAGGTCTCAAGAAGGTAACAAATACAAGAATGTGTGTGTGTGTGTGTGTGTGTGTGTGTGTGTGTGTGTGTGTGTGTGTGTGTGTGTGTGTGCATAAGTGCTTAATCACATATTTTGCTTCTTTTAAATGTCACACAGCCACTTGAAAAAACATATAAAAAGTTTTCCTCCTGGTGTTTTTTTAAGATTGTAGCGCTGCTAGTGCAAAATATTGTCCACTTGAGGTCCCAGTTAAAATCTGAGTTTAGTAGGAAATCACAAAAACATTTGTAACGCAAATGTAAGAAATGAAATATAGTCCTAGTGAAAAACATTGCACAAAGATGGCCACCTTTTCAAGTACAGTCAAACTTCACTTTTTGTATATCGTCTCAGTTCTTGTACGGCCAACAAACTACTGTCGTCTGTTTATCACTTTGCAAAATGGAGTGCTGAGTGTAATTGAGTGTCTGTGCTTATTCTCAATGGAGTACAACTACAAAATTGTCCAATATGGGGCCCCAAAAAGTTGTGAGTGCCAGCATTTTGGTAAAGAAGGTAAAAAACACTATTACAATTAAGAAATAATTTTTAGTACAAGATCCGTGTGGATTTCTCCTCTCTGCTCATTCCATCTTCAATAAAGGTCAACATTGTGTTAAATGTTTATTTTGATATATTTCATTGATGATTTATATGTATTTCACATTGTTTTCTGCATATAAAACTGTAATTTTCTATAAAATGTGTTCTTTTTTTGTGAGTGTGTCGAATAAATGTCATTACATTTACATAATTTCATATGAAAATATTGTTTTGGCTTTTGTCTGACTTTTCGGAACAAGGTACTGTACCTTGAAAAGCTACCAATTAAACCATTTTTGAACCAAATTTGACAAAAGTATTTGAAGAATGTGCTAAAAGCAAAGTCAATTTGATTTAATTAAGTTTTTTGACCCAGCAAAAATATTTTCCCCCCCAAATTAGACAGCATTTATTTTGGTAGAAAATCCTCCTACAATGAGTCAAACAGTATTTTGTGGAATAACAAATGGAGAAGCTGGCAGTGAGGTCACAATCAAAAATGATACTTGAATTCTATTGAGAATTTCACAAAGATTGCTAATAATGCTACAAAGGAAACATCATTTGTTGATTTTTCTTTCACTTATTGCACCCCTTTTGTAGAGAATCTTACAAAATTCAGACTCTTTGGAATATCAAACGACCTTTTTTGGAAATTCACCTGAAAAAAGAAATCACTGGTACAAAATGCTACTAAATTTAAGAACATTTGGTACATCAAACATGATCACAGAGGACGACACAAACTCCGGTTTCGTTGACAGTTATGAGCCAATCAGGCAACGGGTTGAGGTCATGTGACGTTCCAAAGGAGATGGAGAATAAGTGCTTCGTCAATTATTAAGGACAAAAAGGAAGGAAGACGAGGCGAGCGTCAAACACTCTGACAAACTTTCACAAAGTCGTCTTTTTTTGGAAATCAATAAAAAAGTGTGTGTGTGTGTGTTGGGGTATTTTGGTCCTGAGCTCTTTTATCGCGACTTCACTGATTGTCTGCAGGACGTAGCGTCCAAGGTGTGCGTGTGAGGATCGTAGTAACTGAAGGACGACGTGGCGCTCAATAAATATCCAAGCTTGGACTCGCTCATCTTTGGGAAGAACAAAAGTCTTAAATTAGGTCACTTTTTGAAGTTCGTTGCAAAGACTCAAGTTTTGAAAATAGATAAGTTATGGCTTCATAAGTTAACAGGAAGCAATGTACACTTTAAATAACTGTCCTCTCAGTGCGTCTGTCCCATACGAAAACATGCAAAATAAGCTTTTGGTACAAAATAAAAGGCTTCCCTTACTGAGTTAGCTGCTGGTCGCTCGTTTGCTGCGAGCCTTTTTTCCTTCCCGACATTCCAGGAAGACGAGTTCGCACAAGTCAGGAGTTTGTTTGTTGGAGAAAAAAATCTCCTTTCAGTCACGTGCTGTCGTCAGTATGGCCGCCACACGGCCTCATCCATGCGGCCGCCCGGGTTGAGGACAGTGGGGGAGTTGCTGTGGCTCCCGTCCCCGTCCACCCCGCCCTCGGTCTGGCCGGGCAGGTTGGGGTTTACCAGCGAGGTGCCCGTGGAGGCGCTGGTGCACGGCGGCACCATGCGGGACGGCGAGCGGTCCCCTCCGGGCACCATGGAGATCTGGTAGGAGCCGGATGAGGCGCCGTAGTACAAGTAGGGGGTGCTGCTGGTCTGGAAGGGTCCGCTCTGGCTCTGGGTGGAGCCCGGGTAGGGCGGCGGGAGGTACGTGTGGTAGTGGGCGCCGCCCAGCGACATGGCCGAGGTGACGGGCGGTGTGTAGGTGAAGGTGGCCGGGTAGTGCATGCGGGGGCTGCTGAAGCGACTCTCCGTCAGCGACGACAGGCCCGGGAACTGCCGCTCAAACTGACCCGGGAAGGGACTCAGGTCTGAGGACCCTGGAGGACAACAACAAGATAAACTGTTAGCTTACCAACATCAACACACATTTTCTAGTAGCTCTGCACGCGTTTTCTTTGGCTTTTTGCAAGACACGAAGAAGTAGGTGAAAAGAGAAGACAAAGGCTCACGTTCAAAGCAGTAATCGTCACCATACTAGTTACTACTTTGCTTCTTTTTACACTTCCAACATTTTAAAACTGTGCTAATTTAGTTACAGGTGTTCCATTACTGATATTGTAGCTTTGATTGTTAGCCGATACAGATATTGATCTGATACAGATATCAGCATAAATACTTTTATTATTTTGTAGTGTGGAATATCAGAAAAGGTTTGATCAAGTGAAATGAGTCAAACAGAGAACAATGTATAAAATTAAGTATATATTATATATATACATTATAATACATACATACATATACATTATAATACATACATAATACAATATACATTATAATTATACAAAGTATAAAAATAACTACCCTATTTAGTTAAATTGGGGCTCAAGGCATAACTTTCCTTTTTTTACACTTATTTATTTATGTGATACGATATTTATACTTTTTAAATCAAACTTCAATTTAATTTAATGTATGTTTAGTACTAAAACAAATTCATGGAAAATTAATTGTTCAATATTACAAGTTTTGTACAAATATCATTGAAACATAACTTCATGAACAAATAACAATGTTTGCATATATAAAGCAAAATTATAAACCTTACTCTCTCAGCTTTGCCTGGGATTTGAAACCAGTACATTCCGTCTTTCAAGATGGCCGCTATTGCTGTGTGCCACCAGATCCATTGGGACTTAAAGTTAAAGTATCAATGATTGTCACAGACACACTACGTGTGGTGAGATTATCCTCTGCATTTCACCCATTCCCTTGTTCCACCCCCTGGGAGGTGAGGGGAGCAGTGAGCAGCAGCGGTGGCCGCGCCCCGGAATCATTTTGGTGATTTAACCCCCAATTCCAACCCTTGATGCTGAGTGTCAAGCAGGGAGGTAATGGGTCCCATTTTCATAGTCTTTGGTATGACTCGGCCAGGGTTTGAACTCACGACCTACTGATCCCAGGGCGGACACTCTAACCACAAGGCCACTTAGCAGAACACAGAACTAAAACAAGCCCATTGATTAAGTACAACTGAATCATCTTCAAGTTTACAAAACAAAATTGTGTTAGCGTTATTGAGAGTGAAGTTGTTTCAGATGTAGAAAAAAAAGTAGGTTTAAATAATCTGTGATGTTTACGAAAGTGGCCACTGAACAGGTGACCTTGGGGAAAGGTCACATCATATTCCTATCAGCGACAGAGCGGGAAGCGAGTGGAAATAAATAACGTTTGCTGTAAAATTTCACATTAAGCGCCCCGTCATCCATTAAGTGACATTTTACATTCGCTTCTCAGATCCCAGACCAGCGCTACGCTCAACGCGTGTTCTGAATTTAAGGCAGGGTGGCCCTGAACCTACTTATTAACCATCTGGAATGGTCTTATGCTATCTTTAAGTTGAAGTGGAGAAGTAATTGTTTTTTGGTGACACCTAATGGCCGCAAAAACTAATTAATTTAAGCCCATGATGCAGTAGGTTGAATGATGCTGACACCTTTGTTACTGGATACTTTTGAATACACTTCTGCCTAGTAGACTTTAAGTAATGTGTAACTATACATATTTGATACTTGTTCATATTGACAAATGTGCTGTTTTAGACTGCAATATTGTCCAATTAAGGACACTTATTTTGGGACGGCGTGGCGCAGTTGGGAGAGTGGCCGTGCCTGCAAACCTTCTACCAACCACATCACGTCCTTTGTGTCCTTGAGTAAGTCACTTCACCCTTGCTCCTGATGGGTCGTGGTTAGCGCCTTGCTTGGCAGCTCCCGCCATCAGTGTGTGAATGTGTGTGTGAATGGGTGGATGTGGAAATAGTGTCTTTGAGTACCTTGAAGGTAGAAAAGCGCTATACAAGTATAACCCATTTACCATTACCATTTATATTACATACGTCTAGCTTGTGTGCTATGTTGTGCTTAGCTGTTGTGTAGCTGCTGGGTCCTAGTAGCCTACAGCCAAGCATGTTTACCTTTTGTAAATGTCTTGACTAAAATACATGAAAAGACCAACCTTGTGTGATTATTGGAGGACATTTAGATGTTAACTGGCTGTCCAGGTTTGCACAAGTAAACACGCTGCATGACTGCTTGTATCGCAGATTTTAGACGCAATTATCCAATATTTGTTTTTTTGCTGAAATCTGACTGATAGCCGGAATCAATATTGGATTGGGACACAGCTAGAATGAGTAAAATGTTACCTAAGACATGGTCTGTACAGTTAATAAAGGCAGGAGTTTGACCCTGGAACAGATTGTTTCTGCTTACAGGATTTATTTCCTAGTGGTTAGAGTGTCCGCCCTGAGATCGGTAGGTTGTGAGTTCAAACCCCGGCCGCGTCATACCAAAGACTATAAAAATGGGACCCATTACCTCCCTGCTTGGCACTCAGCATCAAGGGTTAGAATTGGGGGTTAAATCACCAAAAAAATGATTCCCGGGCGCGGCACTGCTGCTGCCCACTGCTCCCCTCACCTCCCAGGGGGTGATGAAGGGGATGGGTCAAATGCAGAGGACAAATTTCACCACATCTAGTGTGTGTGACAATCATTGGTACTTTAACTTTAACTTTTAACTTTTAACTATATGGGAAGAATAGTATAAAATATTTTTGTGGGATCAACTTTTTATTGTTTGATTAATTAGCTTCAGTCTCGCTGACAAAACTGCACACATTGTGCATGTATTTTAAAGTTTGTTTGCGCGGGTGTACATGCAAATGTGTGTGTGTGTGTGTGTGTCTATGAATCAGGAGCTGCACATGTGGAAACACTTTGTGCCCGAACAGTTTCCATGAGATCCATAATGAGGCGGGCCTCAGCTCTGATGTGGCTTCTTCGCTCGCCTCCCGTCGGCTCCAGCATGTGTGTGTATGCGTGGGTGTGTGTGTGCGTGTGTGTGTGTCTCACCCTCACTTTGCCGCCCCCCCGCCCCCTTTAAAAAATACCCGCTAAAAACCGCTAACTGGCTGCGGTTGAGTGCGACGCTGGGTGCAGAGTTTATGGATAATGGGAGGTCTCACTCCCCTTTTTGTCTCCCCTTAGTGGCGAAACGCAGTCACGGCGCTCTTATCGTAAATCACAAGGCGTCTTCCGTGTCACCGCGTCTGCTGGTGGAGGACGGGCGAGCGGAGAGGGGACAGAGTGGGGCGGGGGTTTCAGTGTTTATGTGCAAGCTAGCATATGCTGCCAATTAAAGCCTTTTTCTCAACTTCCTCAAGTCTTATTCTCAGAGAAATAATAGGTGGTCGTCTCCGCCATGATCTCAGAGCGCATTTTAACACCTTGGTTCTGGTCCTGGTGCCAAGGGGTTTTGTGATTACGCGCCAGAAGCCATTTTATGGCAGATGGACGTTTTTGACAAAACACTTCCGAAATCAGAATTGACTGGTTGACCTTTTGCCACACATGAGGTGGACTGCATGCCTGTGTGTGTGTGTGTGTGTGTGTGTGTGTGTGTGTGTGTGTGTGTGTGTGTGTGTGTGTGTGTGTGTGTGTGTGTGTGTGTGTGTGTGTGTGTGTGTGTGTGTGTGTGTGTGTGTGTGTGTGTGTGTGTGTGTGTGTGTTGAGAGGCGGGGCACTTAGCACCTAAGCATTGTATCAGTTTCTGCCGGCTTGTATGGTAAGATTGTGTTACTGAGGTGTCAACATGATCCACATGAGTCTCGGTTACATCACTTAGGACGGTGATTCTCAAACTGTGGTACGTGTACAGCTCGTGGTGCGCGGGCTCCATCTAGTGCAGTGGTTCTTAACCTTTTTGGAGGTACCGAACCCCACCAGTTTCATATGCGCATTCACCGAACCCTCCTTTTTTTTCCAAATTCAAAACAAAGTTATTATACATATGTTTTTGGTAACACTTTAGTATGGGGAACATATTCTAAGTAACAAAGACTTAATTTAGAGTTATTTGGTTCGGGTTAGGGTTCGGGTTAGGTTTAGGGTTGGGGTTAGGGTTAGGGTTATAATAAGGTCATGCCGAATAAGGCATTAATAATTACTTAATACTGACTAGTTAAGAGCCAATATGTTACTAATTTGCATGTTAATAAGCAACTAATTCATGGGGAATATGTTCCCCATACTAAAGCGTTACCATGTTTTTTTACTAGTGCACAAAATGAACCGCGCATGAACATCACCTTGTTCAAACAACAAAACCAACACAGTGCATAAACTCACAACAAAATACACACTTGCAAATCAGTCTGACTTCTGCTGTTGCCGTATCCGTAATACACCGATAGGGAGAAGTTTTTATTTACACGATGAGTCGGGTGTGTTTTGACCTCCGCCGAACCCCTGAGCCCGACTCACCGAACCCCTAGGGTTCGATCGAACCCAGGTTAAGAACCACTGATCTAGTGATACGCCAAAGAATGACTTAATTAAAGTACAGTGTTTTATTTCCGTATATTCAAAAGCAGTTACTGTTCAAACTTTGTGTATTGTGAAATAAAACCTCTGCCTTGTTTTTAACAAATACTTAGGCCTACTATGCTACTGTATTTTAATGTAAGTCATTACGGTGGTACTGTACTTGGAGAGCCAAGTTTTTTTGTGAGGTGGTACTTGGTGAAAAAGTTTGAGAACCACTGACTTAGGCGTTATTCAAGTGTGCGCACGAGGCTCTTGATGAAACACAATTAAAGCTGCAGATGTTTAAAGAGCGTCTAGAAGAGAAAAGTGATACAGGTGTAGGCAGAGAGAACTTGTTGGGATTTTACACGGAAGGGGTGGGGACGGGTGATGGAGTTGAGGGTGTTTTTGCATCAGGGACAAATTGAAAGCAAGATGCATCTGCTACAGCAAAGAGGCAGGCTAATGCAATTACCCACAATGCCTTGTGAGCGTGGCGTATTGCCCATAAATCACTTTATTTGTCAGGCCACAAGCCTGTTATTAACCCCCGCCCCCACCTTCCCAACAAGCCTGTTATTACCCACAATCCCTCTGGGATCAAAGGCTCGCAGCCAGAAACAAAAAGTAAACAAATCCCGACATCCAAGACGCTCCCACGAGAGACTTATTTGCCTTTCCTCAAAGATTCCTACACTTTTTGTAGACGAATTGTTGCAGGTGACAGGAGGTCATCTGATGTCAAAGCTCTTGTTAGTGGCTTATATATATATATATATATATATATATATATATATATATATATATATATATATATATATATATATATATATATATATATATATATATATATATATATATATATATATAAATATATGTGTATAAATAAATATATATATATGTATATATGTATATATATATATATATATATATATATACATATATGTGTATAAATATATAAATATATACGTACATATATATGTATATATTATATGTATAAATATATACATACATATATGTATATATTATATATACTATATTTAAAGTAGGCAGTTTTTTTTCACTAAAATAATGACTTTTTTCGAGGCTAGAACTAATTATTCATGTTTACATTGATTCTTATGGGGAACTCTGCTTTACTAGACAGACTTTTCGGCTGGCGAACCATGTTGACGAACCAATAAAGTTCGTAAATCGAGTTTTCACTGTATTAGTGTAGCTAAAATTAGTTACTAATGACTAATATGTAGCTAAAATTAGTTATTAGTAATTAATACAGAGATACAATTAGTTATTAGTGACTAATATGAAGCTATAATGAGTTATTAGTGATTAATACAGCAATAAAATGAGCGACTACACAGAAGAAGCGTCTCTACCTGCCAAGCGTCGAGGCACGTCGCTGATGGCGGGCAGGCCGGTGCCTCGGCTGGAAGAGAGGGGGGTGGTGGAGTGGACTGAGGGGGACGCCATGGGACTCAGGTAGGACGGATACGTCTGTTCGTAAGACCAGGGGGGAGAGGACTGAGACTGACGCGGGTCTGAATGTGGAGGAGGGAAAGAAGCAAAGGCAGGAAGCAGAGAAAGATAAAGAAGTTTACATGAAATGCGATTTGGACATATTTTGTAACATCCTCGGTTAAATACAAGTATTGTTTATCTTGTAGAGCTTGATGTCCATGCAGCAGCACAGCTGGCAGACATCCATCTTGTCAACACAGCAAACAAGCAGCAACAAGTGTTGGACAGTACTTCTTGGTGAAGGTGAGGCCACAACCTCAATTCTAATCTCAAATCCACTGCTGAAGACTTTTAAGAGGTTGTGTGTCGCCATGGTGACCGAGGGCTGGGGAGTCGGGGTGGCTTGGGGAGGGGGGATGCGTGCTGGGCTCACCAGTAATCTGCGTCTGTCCCTGCGGGTTGAACGTGTTGGCCGCCGTGGCGAGTGCGGGACGCGCGGCCTGAGCGGGCACCGTCACTCTCACCCTCATCCTCTCCAGCTCACTGAGGCGGTCTGAGAAGAGGCCCGACTTGGGTGCGTCCTCCAGCTTCTGGCGATGCCCTGAGGACACAAGGAGGGAGTTTTTCATTGGGCGGGGAGCGTCCTTTTGCAGCGTTCAATAAGCTTGTCTGCACAAAAATGTGTAGTTCGAAACGCCATCGTGGACGCAGGATGGTTAAATCCACGGGATTGCAACTCAGCAAGAATTTTAAAAAAAAACTACACTTTTTTGTCAAAGTTCACATAGACGCATCATTTTCATGTTCAACTGCGATTAACTTCTTTTCACACTTGAATCCACTGACAATCATGGAAAGTCTGCCATTTACTTCCAGTGAATAACCGCCTATTTGCCATGCATTCGCAACCCCGCAAATCCACATATTTTTTATCACTTTCTTTGGTGTCTAATTTGGTAATTTGGGTCATATTATGATTTTTTTCTTAATTTAAAACACTTTCTTGTGGTCTACATAACATGTAATGGTGGTTATTTGGTCGGAATGTTGCATAGATTATGTTTTACAGACCATCTTTAAGCCGCTTTCTGACTGTCTCTTCAGGATGCGCCGTTTGGTGGGCGGTCTTATTTACGTGCCTCCACTTCGACTGCGTCTTCTCCCCGTCATCTTTGTTGTACTGGTAGTTTTTAGCGCTTCAATAGCAAGTATACTGACGGATTAAGTTCGAACTCGGGTTGTACCCAACCCAATATTTTGGTCCCGGTACTAAAATGTATTTCGATACTTTTCAAAATAAAGGTTGACCGCAAAAACATTTCATTATTGGCTTTATTTTTAATGAAAAGCTTGATACATTAAACGTATGTTTCTTATTGGAATCAAAGAAGAATTTAAAATGCGCCTTACAGTTCGAAAAATGTAGTACATATTTTTGTGCCAGGTAACAGATTGAAAAATATATAACTGTCTTTTGAAAATGCTTTATTTAGGCCAAAAATATGTGGATCATGCTTAACTAGATGAGGCAATTCCTGAAGGAATTGCGTGTGAATGCTCCAATGCTGAAGTTGACACTGAAAGCCTGGAATTTTTTTTTAAATTGTTGAAGCAGATCACACAATTCCCAAACAGGCTGAATATTTTGAAGTTGGAACAGTTTGAATCAGATGAAAAATGTGGGAGTTGTGGAACTTTGAAGAATGTCCCATTGATTTCAATGGGAATTTCCCCAAACTTTGGGAATTTCGGAAAAACAGGAATTTTTTAGAAAATGATTAAAAACTTGAGTTGGAATGGTTGGTGTTGGAATTTTTCAAATCGGTCAAGAAATGTTGAAGTAGTAACATGTTGAATTCAGAAATGGTATTACGGAATTCCTGAAATTTCGGGAAAACCTGGAATTTTTCCACTTCAAAAAACAACTTTGTTTTTTGTCCTGATTAAAAGGAATGTTTTGACGGTGGAACGGTTGAAATGCTTTGAACAATGTGGAAGGAGTAGTCGCCAGAAAAAAGGGAGGAAATAGGGCTTTGGAAAAGAAGGAATTCTGGAAAAGCCTGGAATTTTTTTTAACTTGGAAAAATGATTGTTTGAGTTTGCAGAGCCCTGCGATGAGGTGGCGGCTTGTCCAGGGTGTACCCCGCTTTCCGCCCGATTGTAGCTGAGATAGGCTCCAGCGCCCCCCGCGACCCCGAAGGGAATAAGCGGTAGAAAATGGATGGATGGATGAGTTTGCAGAATGGTGGAATGTGTTGAAGGTGGAATGGTTTGAATAGGTTGAAACATGTGGAAATGGTGAAAGCCAATTAATTTTAAATGGGAAAAATGTCCCGGAAAACCTGGAATTCTGGGAAATCTGGGAATTTTTGGAATTTGTCAAGGGAAAGCCCGCGATTCCCGAATAGGCTGAACAATTTGAAGTTGGAAAGGTTTGAATCGGGTGACTAAATGTGGAAGGTAGAGTGCACCAAAATCTGGAGAAGAAGAATAAGTTGAATAAATAAATGAATTTTGGTGCAGAAAACCATATGTGTGAATGCTTTGTAGCATTCACACAACAACAAAAATCCGCGATATAGTGAAGCCGCAAACTTTAGAGCACAATGTGGCCAAAGATGACTGTATTGGGTTTTAAAATGTTCAATTTTAATATTACAAATACTTAGGATTTTGGTACCTGCACTGCCAGTTTGACTCTGGAATTGTCAGTTTTTATTTCCATGTTTGAAATAAATAGTAAGTTGCAGTATAGTTTTAAATAAGTGATGGGGGCGGCGTGGCGAAGTTGGTAGAGTGGCCGTGCCAGCAATCGGAGAGTTGCTGGTTACTGGGGTTCAATCCCCACCTTCTACCATCCTAGTCACATCCGTTGTGTCCTTGGGCAAGACACTTCACCCTTGCTCCTGATAGCTGCTGGTTAGCGCCTTGCATGGCAGCTCCCGCCATCAGTGTGTGAATGTGTGTGTGAATGGGTGAATGTGGAAATACTGTCAAAGCGCTTTGAGTACCTTGAAGGTAGAAAAGCGCTATACAAGTATAACCCATTTATCATTTATCATTTATGTTAGGACCGGAGCAGAGAAGATAAAACGCAGAGAGGAAGTTGCGTGACCTACTTTTCTACTTTTCACCTGAGGCTTCTCCTTCGTCAGGTAAACACAGTTTCTCACGCCACGCCGCCATTATCCCTACAGGAGTCTTCAGCACCATGCCAAAAATATTACTGCTGCTCTCTTCCTGCATTCTTTACACTCGCTGTATTCTGTTCTCGCTCTCTCTGGGAGGCGGGACTTACGCGAAAGACAAATAGATGATTATAATGAGCCATTTTGTCTGTCTGGGTCTTAATTCACTGTGTTTAACGTGGACGCCAACTCAATAAAAGCGGGCTTTGAAACCAATGACATTGTTTCGGTGTCTACTCAGCCACGGAGTGGAGTAAATATCAAACAGAGTGAAAACTCCCGCCATGCTTGGCAGACCTCCAGCTGGCCCAGAAACAATCAAGCTGCTACTTTAGAATCTGAACCAACCTTCTCGCTGTCGCTGCTGGGAAAAAAATCCCCTTACCCATATTGAACAAAAAAATGTGTTAAGGTGATTTGTTGGGTCCTTTGCCTCATCTAGAATCCGTTTTTGCCCTGTCGCAGCCAAAGGGCCTGGTCCTGACCTGGAGAACTTGTTCCTGGTTGTGCCAAAAACTTTGTTTACCTCCGCTAAGAAGATGGCAACATGTCAAGTTCACACCTTTTGAAACACTAAAGAAAGCTTTAACGAGCAATCAAGTCCCTTAAGTAGACCACACCCGTTACGTACTGTATATTCCCCAAACTCAAGTCCGCCTCTCCCTGTATGCAGACCATGTGCTGTGCCAAAAGGGCCCTGCGATCGGTGGGGAGGCCCGCTTTTTGTCAATAAGTGCATGTAAAGTGTCAATTAATGTATGACAGAGTGCTATGAAATTTTATCGCAAACATATTCCCAGCCCCTTCCTGCTCCGTCACTGGTGTAAAATATATTAATAGTACATTTCACCAGATATTTCTTATGTTCTGCGTAGTGCGCAGCGTGAGTGCTGGGCTTGTCAACTGGTATTGACATTTTTTTTGGACCCCCCATAATTTGTCACACTTTTTTTATTCATGTGAAAGGATTTTTACACTATTTTAATCAAACTGGAATTACATTTGATGCAATTTTTGTACTAAAATTGATTGATGGGAAATAAATAGTTCAATTACTTATGGTTGTTGGATGGTTGTTTTGTGCTTTTCTACTGCGAGTATTTCATGTGCGCTTTGTTCTGCTATGTGCTGCCTAGCCTTGCCTAGCATTTTCTTGTTCTTTCCCCTAACAAAATAGATATTTACCTGCACATTGCCTATCTGTCTTTGCAGCCTGGGGTCTCGCAAACAACGCCACGCTGCAAACCTAACACAACATACCAAATTTAACAACTAAAACATGAATTCCTGACACATCTCAGACTGGGATTCAAATCCAGTAAGACTGCTTACGAGACCAGCACTACTACTGTGTGCCACAGAGACTGTGGAAATAGTCAGATAAATTTGTCATGATATTCTTATCAGAGACGCAGCAGGAAGGGGTTGGGAATATGTTTGTGGTAAAATATCACGCTAAGCATGCTGTCGTTCATTAATTGACATTTAACATGCGCTTCTTCACGCAAAATGGGATTGTGGTGAGCCAGTCTGAACCCAACAGCCAAGGCCCAATTGTTGTCCCAGTTCACTCCTGCTGTGGTCCCAAGGAGCCCCGTCACATGTCCCTAAATATTCCTTCAGGGCCTCTATCTTCCTCGGACTCTGACGCAGGGAGTCAGTCGTTCTTCTACGAAATGCTTAGACTTTGCCTTTGAATGAAGAGCTCTCTTTTTGCCTTACTGTAATTTTACAGCGTGTGACTGCCATAAATGATTATTTTGCGAGGAAACTCTTTAGAACTTCAACAAGAAATAGCGTTGCTGTGCAACAATGTGAAGTTACTGTCAATACATGGTCAGCAGTTTTACTCCACATCATTCGGGTCATTCCACCAAATCGGTGCCATTTGCGTCCTACAGGAAATAAAATCTGTAAATGCACAATAAACTGAACTATAACCTATATTTCTTTTTAATGAAGTAGAGTGTCCTGCACATTAATAGGATTGCATATTATATAAATACAACTAGCAATCGGAGTGTTGCTGGTTACTGGGGTTCAATTCCCACCTTCTACCTTCGTAGTCACGTCCGTTGTGTCCCTGGGCAAGACACTTCACCCTTTGCCTCTGATGGCTGCTGGTTAGCGCCTTGCATGGCAGCTCCCACCATCAGTGTGTGAATGGGTAAATGTGGAAATACTGTCAAAGCGCTTTGAGTACCTTGAAGGTAGAAAAGCGCTATACAAGTACAACCCATTTATTTATTTATAACTAAAAAACTAATTTAAACTACCTTAAGCACTGGAATAATTGCATTTGTTGTCCGTCTCTTCTTCTTAAAACTAGACTTTACAGTGAAATATATTATTTCAAATCCTTCATGAATAGTATATATTTGTAACATATTTGTGTCACTCCTTATCTCAGCTAAAAAAATAATAACAAACAATTGTTAAATCCACACATAATTAGTGATGTCCGTGGGTCCCACTCAGTCCTGTTACCTTCTCATTTTTTATGTTACTTATTTTAAAAATAGAATGATTTGTTGACTCATTGTAATGCCCTTAGTGCAGGGGTGGGCAATTAATTTTTACCGGGGGCCGCATGAGCAACCCGAGCACTGCTGGAGGGCCGCACCGACAATATTTCAATTACATTTTGCACAAATTATTTTTGATATACCGTAAGATAGATAATAATAATATTTTCATTTAACCTAACTTATCTTTATACAAAAGCAGATGGCTTTTGATGGTTTTATTTTTAACACTTTCTTACACAACACTTCCTGATGTATATTACAATACAAAAATTTAAATTTCTGTCACTTCATCCTGCATCCTCTTTGTTGTGAACGTAGCACGCCTGTAAGGTGATTGGCGAAGAAGGAAGAAGCGTTGCTGTTGCGGAAATGAGGAGTGAGGATTGGTTTTCCTTTTGGAAAGAACGAGATAAGTTGAGCTGTGTTAGTATAGCATTCTCAATAAAAGTTTAAAAAGAGCATCAGACTTGGTGTGCACTTCTTCTGGACACTACAATTGATGTCACAAGTGGGATGAAATGCCTCCCAGTTCGCCTTGCCATCAAACCTGGGAGTCTTCATTGAGTGCGGAATTCCCCCCGTGGCAAGCAGCGTGACTGCACCTGTAAACGCTGCCTCTCTCTCTCTTTCTCTCAGTCTCTCTCTCTCTCTCTCTCTCTTTGCAGCGAGCTCCTCACGTGGCACGTACCTCCCGATGACGTAGCACACAAACAGTGCAGTATGCGCAAAGTTTTACTTCTGACACCAATTGTAGCTCCAGAAGAAGTGCACACGAAGTCTGACGCAATTTTTAAACTTTTATTGAGCAAGCTATACTAACACAGCTCAACATATCTCGTTCCTTCCACACGCACTTCTCCTCACTTCTCATTTACGCAACTCAAGAAGACAACATCTACTTCAGCAGGTCGTTACACTATATTCTTTAAACACAGCAACGTGTGTACCACAAATAAGCACACGGCTTTACCTTTACTTGGCAGTCCATGTCTTTTTTAAAACACGCCATTCGTCATCAACTTTTCTCTTTTTAGCGTCTCGGGGATAACCGGGCATCACTTGTCGCTGTGCGCCTTCCCTCAGAGGACATACGCACATATAAGACTTTTCAAAATAAAAGCAGCACAGTTGTATTGCACGCACGACAAATATGTTTTTTTAAATTTATTTTGTATTTGTGATTGCCGATGCGCGCACGAGCATACATCCACACGGAAGTAATACAAATAACGCTTTTCAAAACAAAAGCAGCACCGTTGTATTGCACACTCGAAATAGATACTTTTTAAAATTATTTTGTAATTTATAATTGGCCTCACACGGGCCGGACAGGGACGTACAAAGGGCCGGATGCGGCCCACGGGCCGCAGAATGCCCAGGTCTGGCTTAGTGTCAACATGCTATTGTAATAAATGTCATGTAGCTATATTTCATGTATTTGCTCATTCTAAGCTACAACTCACTCCTGTCACTTTCTGTCACTCAAATGAGTCATCTTCAGCCATAGGAAGCCAATACGACAATTTGATTAAGTTGCCTGACGGTCCAGTTTACAATTTAGGTAGTTTAATGTGTATATTATCAGATTCATAAAACAAAAACATCATTTTAAGTTTGATAGAGTTCTAACAAGCACATTGCCCTGATTTGGGAGAATCATCAGCTGCATAGTTTGTTCAAGTTATGTAAATGTAAACATATGCTGGAACATGTACCTTTTTTTTGGCATGTTTGTCCCTAGTGTCATTGTAGTTCTTTTTTAACAATTCCAATCACTGGGAGCTAGGGTTGTATGGTATACCGGTATTAGTATAGTACCGCAATACTAATGAATCATATTCGGTACAAAACCGCCTCTGAAAAGTACCGGTCCACCACCCCCCCCCATGCCCCTCTCGTCGTCACTCCCTGTCATTGCTGGTTTACGAGCAGACGAGCATGTTCGGCAGCGCACAATCAAGGAGTACTTACAAGCAGACACAGTGTGTAGACAGAAAAGGGAAAACGTACGCATTTTGCCTTAAAAACGTACGATAAAGGTGAAATTCTAACACTGAAACGCCCTCAGGAAGAGGTGCTTTAAGACATGGCTAGCTAGCTAGCGGCTAACGTCCACCCGCAGTCGGCAGTGTTTTAGCTACTTCTAAATCACTAATCCTCGCCTCCATGGCAACAAATAAAGTAAGTTTCTTACAAGTATCATCCCTGCAGGACGAGGAATAGCTAAACATGCTTCACTACACACTGTAGCTCACCGGCGTCAAAATGTAAACAAACGCCATTGGTGGATCTACACCTGACATCCACTGTCATCCACTAGTCGATACTGATATGATTACGTCAATATTCTTTGGCATCACAACATCTTCTTTAATTTAAAAAAAATGTATATTATGTTTATAAACTCAGGAAATATGTACCTGGACACATGAGGACTTTGAATGTGACCAATGTATGATCCTGTAACTACTTGGTATCAGATTGATACCTAAATGTGTGGTATCATCCAAAACTAATGTAAAGTATCAAACAACAGAAGAATAAGTGATTATTACATTTTAACAGAAGTGTAGATAGTACATGTTGAAACAGAAAGTAAGCAGATATTAACAGTAAATGAACAAGTAGATTAATAATTAATTTTCTACCACTTTTGACAAAATAATAGAATGATAAATGACACAATATGTTACTGCATATGTCAGCAGCTAAATTAGGAGCCTTTGCTTGCTTACTTACTACTAAAAGACAAGTTGTCTTGTATGTTCATTATTTTATTTAAGGACAAACTTGCAATAAGAAACATATGTTTAATGTACCATAAGATTTTTTGTTTAAATATAGCCAATAAAGCAATTTTTTGTGGTCCCCTTTATATAGAAAAGTATCGAAAACTACCGAATAATACCGAAATAATTTTGGTACCGGTACCGGTACCAAAATTTAGGTATCGGGACAACACTACTGGGAGCAAACATTTGTGTCAATTAATTACATTGTTTGTAGAGCAGGTCAACTTCCACTTCCTTCAAGCTCGATTTAGGTCCAATTTAGGCTCTAAAAGACCTAGCCACAATTACATTGTTGTCATGGCCTTACAGGAAGTGAGCTTTTTGTCCACGGCATAATTAGACCTTTTAGAAAAATGTTGCTAAGCTCAAAACATCTTAGCGGTTTCATCTGAATTCAGGCTCATTCCTGTGCTCGGCGTACTGAAAGAATCGGGATAGGCGGATGGTTACATCCCCCCAGAGGGAAAGTCCCTGAGAGTCCCGTCATCCCCCGTGAAACGCGGCGCAGATTTGCGATAGCGCCTGCCGCTTCCTTGCCCCCGGCCAGCACCCGGAAGCACGGACAGATTCGCAGCAGATGTGCGGCACTCCACAATGGCCGCACGCGCACACACACACAAGATTAGTGGGGATAACATGGCGACAGATCGCATCTGTGATCACACTGCAGTGCACTGATCCAAGTTGACTATTATTGCAGCCATCCAAGAGACACAAGTGTGGCGACGACTTATCTGATTAAGGAGAAAAAGTAGGCAAACAGAATAAAGTCCTGTGTAATTATTGGCTCCTTCAGACGCACAATAATCTTTGTACGCTCGTTTGTTACTGCCGCAGGGACATCCAGAATCCCCCCCGTTTCATGGACAAGGGAATGATTTGTGTGCAGATTTACATTGACAGCGAGGTTAGTTTTACATTCTGGGAGACGCTTTGAGGCGAATGTGAGCTCCGCCAAAGCAGGCCGCCAGAGTCTGAGTTTAGCTTAGCTTAGTTCAGCCTTGAGACTTGAAACAACAAGACTGGCTTTGTCTAAAGTCAAGGAAATACACTCATCTTGGGATATTTTACAAGAGTTTCGCCACGCTGTGATTTATGCAAAGCTACGCTAACGCTGCCACTTGCCGTGGCTTTTGTCGTTATTTATAGGTGTGAAATCCTCCTTTTTCGAGCATGACGACGTGCAGAATAAAATGGGATCACCGTGGGACGGACACAGGCGTAAAAAAACAGTTCTCCTTTCGAAACTTGTTGACGTAGGAGAAAACAAAATAAATATTCATCCAGTTCTTATTGATTGTGATTATTAGGCATTGCGAAAAAGCGTCTTCCATTCAAATAAATTAAAATCAATTTAATTTGTGTTTGGCCAACCTAAATTAGTAACATTTTAACATGTATCATTCTTTAAAGAAACAACAACACAGTTTTAGATCATTAAGCCTGCTCAGTGGCATTGTGGTTAGAGTGTCCGCCTTGAGATCGGTAAGTCGTATATCAAACCCCGGCCGAGTCATACCAAAGACTATAAAAATGGGACCCATTACCTCCCTGTTTGGCACTCAGCAACAAGGGTTGGAATTGGGGGTTAAATCACCATAATGATTCCAGAGCGCGGCCACCGCTGCTGCTCACTACTCCCCTCACCTCTCAGGGGGTGAAACAAGGGGATGGGTCAAATGCAGAGGGTAATTTCACCACACCTAGTGTGTGTGTGAGACTATCAGTGGTACTTAACTATGAAACCAATACAATAGAATGTACTACTGACAACTACAGTAGATTTGTGAAGTAATATAACAATACTGACTAGCATTTACCTTAGAATTGATTAACGTGGATCCTGACTTAAACAAGTTGAAAAACGTATTCGGGTGTTACCATTTAGTGGTCAATTGTACGGAATATGTACTGTACTGTGCAATCTACTAATAAAAGTCTCAATCAATCAATCAATCAATCAATCAGAGAGTGGACTTCTCAGTCAAACACAACAGCTTCTCCATATTTTCTTGGATACTTGTCCGCTGTTTGGATATTATTCGAACGTCCTTGGCTGGTGATTACCTGACTCATTCTGCTTACCAGCAGTGCTAGACTACAACCACTTCACCAAGTTAGCTAGCTACATGCTTGCTCATGGTTTTGATGGTTTCCTTCTTTAATTCAATGAATATCCACTTCTTCTTCTCATCACTGTCCTTCACACTTGCCTTCTCCTTCCTATGTTTGGAAAAACAAAGTTATGTTGATCTCTTGTAATAAGCTAATGCAACCCAAGGGCTGGATGATAATGTCAAAAAAAAAAAAAGACAATTATTTTAATTGATATTTTAATCACAATTAATTACACGATTATTCGTTATACATATTTTTTCTACCACCAAAACTCAACTTTGAATATAGTTTTTAAAAAACCTGGATATAAACCACAACACGTAAAAACATATTTTTAGCAATAGCAAATTTAAATAACAATAGCAATAAAGAAAAACAAAAAATTTAAGTTTTCCATTTCATTGTTTTTAATTCATTTTTTATTTTAGTTTTTACACTTCTTTACTACCATAGAGTGTGTGGTTTTTGTGTAAAATTAAATTTGATAAAATGTTGGTTAATTAAATGCCAAAAAAAAGTATCGGTGTAATACATTTTTGGACAATTTTGACCAGTACTTTAGGTCAAAGCATAATAATTGTGTAAATGTATCAATATGTGCTTTAAGTACATTTTGCTTGTACAAGGTACTTCTTTTGAAACCTTTATTTTGTTAGCACAGTCAGACCGGATGTGGCGCACCGCGCTGTCATTGTAAAGGGGGAAAGTGTGCTCTGCTGTTCTTTTCCTGACGAGTTAAGAGGCGACTCACTTGAGGCTGTTAAAAAAAAAAGAGAGCGCCTCTCAAGTTCGGGTGCTGTTTGTACATTTACATTTATATAGTATCAATGATGTCGTTCACAACAGCACAAGCAGATGAGATGTGCTGTGGGTGTATGGATTGTTCTTGCGAGCGTTAGCTTTGTAATTTAGTTGCTGTTTCAAGTGGCCGCCTCGACATTGTTTAGTTCAGCACGGGACGGAGGGAGTGTTTTACCGATAAATGAGCGCTACCAGACACAATATTTTCCCAAAAAATGTATCTTCTCCTCACAATGACAACATTTCACTCACATTTATGTCAAATTCCCTGATATTCTGCGTTTACCAGAATACCAATTTTGAGAGAGTTGTTAGATGCAAATGAACCTCTCCTCACCACGCCCCCCCACGCTGAGAAAGCATTCACCCACGCCCGGCAGAAATGTGTTATAGTTTTTTAGCTTTCTTGCTTTTATTGTGCACTTTGGACATTGATGACCGCCACCAGCCATCTCATTTGAGTGACTTTCACCAAAACACAAAATCCCAGATGATATAGTGAGATCAGCGTCTCAATCAATCAATCAATCAATCAATCAATCAATCAATCAATTTTTTTTAATTAAATTTTTTTTAAATTTCTTGTGCGGCCCGGTACCAATCGGTTCACGGACCGGTACCAGGCCGCGGCCCGGTGGTTGAGGACCACTGGTCTACATGGTCACATTTCAATCAATCAATCAATGTTTATTTATATAGCCCTAAATCACAAGTGTCTCAAAGGGCTGCACAAGCCACAACGACATCCTCGGTTCAGATCCCACATAAGGGCAAGGAAAAACTCACACTGGTTTGTTTTTGGCACCAAGGAAGGAGGCGAAGATGTGGGCAGACGAAAGTGTGGAAGGAAGCCCGGCTGACATACAGGTTGGAACTATAGGCTGACTAAGGTTAAACTTCTACCAATGCTAGACCCTGGACGTATACATGTGTATATTGACAATACAAACCTTCTATCTTCTATATCATGCAAATAACTCTGCTGCACAACTACTTCGAGTTGTAAAAAATAGAGGCTCAAGGCTATAAACTAAGCTACAGGCTACATTGCAAGAGTAATAGCGGTTTATGTAACTTACTCGTCCATTGCCAAACACAGTAGGCACTGATCTAATTAAAAGTTGTTCTTAGAAAAATAATTATTTATTTTGCCGTAGGACGGTGACACTATTGTTTTACAGTAGAAGGCTAAGCTAGCTACACAACAACTCGAGCTAAGATTGCTAACATATCATCCACACATTTCTAACCTACTGTTATTACTTACTGTTGCTATAAATAGTAGTCACCGAGTCCACCATTAAAATTAGTTTATTGGAAAATCCATCTTCGTACTGGCGCAGGTTTATGAAGCAGGACTTGGCACACACGGAGAGCGACTTCTTCAGAGTTGAAGGCACATTGCCAAAAATTATAAAAGTTAAACATATGGCACTTTCTTACTTCAAATTTGGCTGAAAGTTTGTGTAGCGACTTGTGCTGGTTAAAGCAAACATTAACAACAGAGCATTTTATTCGTGTTGTACCATGGGCATTTTGACAAATGCTCGAAGGATAAATAAAATGGCAGACTAACACAAAGAATTTTGGGTAAGCCTTTATCATATACAGAGATATCCGCGGACGTCTCAGGTCTAAAAAACGTCACAGGACTAAAAAATTCCAAACAGACCGTTTGGAGGAAGGAGAAAGGAAGGCAATATTGTTTTATACATTTCTCTGCAATTCCTCCACGGTTTGATTTCACATTTTCAGGACTTGGCCCTGCGATCCAGGGTCTACCCCACCTTCCGCCCGAATGCAGCTGAGATAGGCTCCAGCACCCCCCGCGACCCCAAAAGGGACAAGCGGTAGAAATGGATGGATGGATGGATTTTCAGGACTTATGCAGATCCCAAATACACATCAGGTTGAAAAAGTTGTTTTTGCCTAATGGTGCCCCTTTAAAGCCTCCATGAGCGTGTCAGTCATCTTTTGGAAAAGCCGCCAATGAAGATTATGAATGGATACACCGTGTTTATAATTTATCTTCTCATCTGGAGCCTCACAGTGGCCGTGTTTTTTTTTTCTCTTAAAGACACAATTAATTATTTGAGAAGACAGATCGGAGAGCTCCAGAGGAAAAAAGTGTGTAACGGGTGACGGCCAGGCGCCCGTCCACCACGGGGGTCTGGTATCAAGGGAGGCGGGTAAGGGACGGAGGGGGGGTTAGGAAGAAATGAGGGTAGATGATAAAACCAGAAATGGAAAAAAAAAAAAAGAGGAAGACGGGGGGAAAAAAGCGAGTAAAGAGTCAAAAAGGAGCCATGCTGACTGATGGAGCGCTGCCAGGCGTCTGTGTGGTCCTTTGCACTCCAGCTTGCAGGAAGCACGCCATGGAAGGGAAGGGGGCACACACACACACACACACACACACACACACACACACACACACACACACACACACACACACACACACACACACACACACACGACAATTCCCAAAGGCGATGCTATTACTTCACGCTAAAAACACATTGGAGATGAATTGAGAGAGAAGCAACCCTAGACACTCTTTATTTCTCTGCGCTGTTCTCACTCTTTGCTCCTCGCTCCGCCCTCAGCCGCTGAACGATTTTGTGTTTGGCGTCGCACACACTTGGCACGTCTTCAAGGGATTCAGACATTCAACTGACTGACTGCCTCTGGAAAAGCCTGAAGGTTCTTTTTGTTTTCAGTCTTCAGCCTCCTCCCTCCTGTCATTGCTCTTGAAGTTTGTGTTGTTTTTATTTTATTTGTCAGGCTCCCATTGTCAAGTTTTTCTTTTTCTTTTGCCATTTTGTTTTACTATTGTTTTAAGGCAGCAAATATGTGTGTGGACTTTTGATTGCAACACCCAGAAAGAAACGATAGTGGCAATAGTCGCTAATTTATAGGTACACAATCTCATACGATCAACGCAGACAACAATCCTGACCGAAGATGCTCACTGTTGAATTAGTTGTTGATTAAATTCATTTTAACTGATATTTGCTGACTTCAATTTGCAGATGTGTTAGTCTGTAATGTTAACCTCATGGTGTCCCACAAAGCCCAATCTTAGATGATCTGCTAATTTTTTATATTTCAGTTTGTATTGCCATGACATTTATCTACAGCATGCGTGACATCAAGTCAAGGATGTTTCGTATTTCATCCTCGACAATCCACAATTGCAACACAATTGGCTTATAAACTGGAATTTCCTCTCTTTGATGCTTAGTCATGAAGATTGCGAAACACTGATGATCTTTTCTTTCACCATGAAATGTTGCACAATACTGTATTTTTTTGTTCTACAAGACTTTATAACAGGCTTCAGATAGATCACCATGAACCTACACAGTTAACAACGGCAACTTTAGTCATTGTGTAAAAGTAGCTTTTCGTGCCTCACTGTGTGTGTGTGTGTGTGTGTGTGTGTGTGTGTGTGTGTGTGTGTGTGTGTGTGTGTATGTCTGTGTGTGTGTGTGTGTGTACATATGGGTTTTGGCACTAGGGCGTCTTTTTGAACCACTAATATGGTCTGCAGGCCCGCAAAGACCCAGAACGTCTTCACCAGACTTGTTAACACTCTGACCAAAACACGACCAAAACCCCTAACCCCTACCACTGACACACAACAGACACGCTTGCGCCACAAAACTAAAGCCTGTGTGACACCGCAACTTTTTTTTGATGTACGGTACCATCAATTAAATTAAATAACTTGGTATTTGCAAAGAGGAAGTCGAGAGCGGGGTAAGGAATGTGTGTGAACGTCACAGCAGCACCTGTGAAGGACACTCCCTGCTTATTAGCTGCAAATGGCGGTTAATGAGGGCTATTAGCTGCACTCCCAATCAGTGCAGGACTAACGACACCGTTAGCACAATCAGACACTCATGCAGCACATTTCAAGAGAGCGCACACACAGACACACATATACACGCACAAGGACACACACACACGCGCACGCACACACCAGCAAACAGTGACAAACCACATGATAACCAAGAGCAATGCAATGTGAGCCAAAAAAAACGAGTTAGCCTCTTGCTAATGACTCAGTGGTCAGAGGTACGCGATTAACTTGATCCCCCTTCCACACGCACACAACACAAACCTTTGTCAATCCGACTGTGAAAATTATTGCGTGAAGTAAGTTTGGCACCGGTTATGAATTCATTTGTGGATCCACGGGTGGTCCCTTTACTTAAAAGAGGAACCTCACTTGTTTTGCAATTGTGCCTATCAATCACAACCATTATGAGAGACAAGAACACACGTCTTTTTTTTTTAGAAATTTAAAGACGATAAAAAAAACGCTTGCAAGATGCGGCTAACGGGAGTCATAGTTGCAGCCTTCAAAGCCCTTTAAAACAACTTCAATACCATCCATTAAATCTATATATAATGTAGCAACAGACACGTTCATAACAATATGCAATATGTACAATATTCACTGTAGTTTGCTCATTCAATGCCACTGGAACTTCTTACCTCAGAGCATTTATTTCTGTTTCAATAGCAGCGCACCTCTGACTTGGGGCAACAAATGTGTGTTCCTACTTCCGGAAACAAACGCGAGTGTGTTCTAATTATGGCAGACTTGGTATCAGAGGACGAAGACGACTATTTTTGGACAAATCAATCAATCAATGTTTATTTATATAGCCCTAAATCACAAGTGTCTCAAAGGGCTGCACAAGCCACAACAACATCCCCGGTTCAGATCCCACATAAGGGCAAGGAACCGGATGCAATGGACGTTGAGTGGGTCTAGCATAATATTGTGAAATGTGGATTCACAACCTTATTATTTTTAACCTGAATATACAGAGGATTAACTGCTGCTTCTAGAAGCGAGCACAAAGAAAGGGTGGAACGTTGGAGCAGACGGAAGCCGAGAGAGTGAGGATGACGTGACGTGACGGTGCAAATGTGGAACTTGGAGCCAAGCTATGCAGACATAAATGGCGTGCTTACCCAAAGTCAACAAGAAAAAACTTCCCCAGCCAGCTGGACCAAAGAGACAACTGCCAATCGGGTGAGTCATTCTAATAATGATCATGATACATGCAGCACATCATGCTTGTTACAGCTACATAAACTGTTGAGCTAGCTGTGTGCAAACAAAACATGAAATGTGGGCTAATACTTTACAGATACTGTAATATGATTGTTTGTTGTTTTTTAGTCAGTACATATTGGTGTCCTATCACATTGTGTTGTGCATTACAAACTTAAAAGCAATTCAGCTGTTGAAGCAAGCGTTTGTCCGTAGCCAGCTTATAACAAATGCCTCAGCATGCCGTCCCAAGACGATGTCTTACTACTAGGGCTGTGAATCATTGGGTGTCCCACGATTCGATTCAATATCGATTCTTGGGGTCACGATTCGATTCAAAATCAATTTGTTTTCAATTCAACACGATTCTCGATTCAAAAACAATTTTTTCCCGATTCAAAAGGATTCTCTATTCATTCAATACATAGGATTTCAGCAGGATCTACCCCAGTCTGCTGACATGCAAGCAGAGTAGTAGATTTTTGTAAAAAGCTTTTATAATTGTAAAGGACAATGTTTTATCAACTGATTGCAATAATGTAAATTTGCTTTAACTATTAAATGAACCAAAAATATGACTTATTTTATCTTTGTGAAAATTTTGGACACAGTGTGTTGTCAAGCTTATGAGATGCGATGCAAGTGTAAGCCACTGTGACACTATTGTTCTTTTTTTTATTTTTATAAATGTCTAATGATAATGTCAATGAGGGATTTTTAATCACTACTATGTTGAAATTGTAACTAATATTGATACTGTTGTTGATAATATTCATTTTTGTTTCACTACTTTTGGTTTGTTCTGTGTCGTGTTTGTGTCTTCTCTATTGCTCTGTTTATTGCTGTTCTGAGTGTTGCTGGGTCGGGTTTGGTTTTGGAATTGTATTGCATTGTTATGGTATTGCTGTGTATTGTTTTGTTGGATTGATTAATAAAAAATAAAAAAATTAAAAAAAAAAAATAAAATAAAATAAAAAATAATAATAAAACTATTTTTTTTAAAAATGAGAATCGATTCTGAGAATTGCGATTCGAATTCGAATCGATTTTTTCCCACACCCCTACTTACTACACTAGAAAAAGAGTTCCTCAGTGTTCTCTTACAATAACAAAGTCGCGGCACCTTGGTTATTATACAGGTTACTGAACGTAAATGAAGTATTGTTGGCAGTTTTTTAAAGCTTTTTTAAAGTGATTTAGCGGCCGAATGAATTGCTCCCATTAGCTGCATTGCTAGCCACCAAAGTGAGACGATTTTTACAAATTAGAATGGAAAAAAATACAAACCTTTTGTCTTCTTGGATTGTGAACAATAGGCAAAATTCCAGAAAAGTGCAGTTCCCTTTTAAGGAGACAACCTCATATGGCCGCCATAAGGCTCATCAAACATCCCGGCAGAGTGAGACATCCATCACCCGAAGCCAAGAACACGAGAAGAAAATGCGCAATAAAAAAAGGGTTGCTTGAGAAGTAATCCATAGTCATCAGTACAGTTAGGCTGGGCGGCGTGACGTGACCATACTCTGTCTACTAATCAACACACTGCCCTGAGTCTAGCTCCACCCTTTTAGTTACCCTGCCACTGCTGTTGATACCTAAAGTGTTAGGGTTCCAGTCGTTGTGTGCTTGGGGAAGACATTTCACCCACCGTGCTCCTGATTGGTTGTGGCTAGCGCCTTGCATGGCGGCTTTAGCCATCAGTGTGTGTATGGGAAAATGTGACGTATACTGTAAAGTGCTTTGGGTATAGTGTAGAGTTGTACGGTATACCGGTATTAGTATAGTACCGCGATACTAATGAATCATATCCGGTACGATACCGCCTCTGTAAAGTACCGGTCCCGCACCCTCCCGCGCCCCTGTCGTCGTCACGTCATATCATTGCTGGTTTACGAGCAGACGATCATGTTTGGCAGCGCACAATCACGGAGTACTTACAAGCAGACACAGTGTGTAGACAGAAAAGGGAGAACGGATGCATTTTGGCTTGAAAACTGACAATAAAGATGAAGCTATAACACTGAAACGCCCTCAGGAAGAGGTGCTTTAAGATATGGCTAGCTAGCTAGCGGCTAACGTCCATCCGTCCATCATAGGCATCCGTCCGTCAGTAGTGACGATGGGTTGCGCCTGGGGGAGTTCATTCTTTCTTGCAGCGGCGGCTGTGGCTGTACAGCCCGACTCTGGAGTGACAGTCTCTGGTGCAGTTGGCGCAGACGTATGGGGAGGGTTCTGACACAGGAGCAGGTCCCGCGTCGCGCAGTTTCCGCTTTTGTCTCCTCGCCTGCAACAAGGAGATGTGCTTCTCCTCGGCACGGCGGGTTCCTGTAGCAACAGTCTGCCTCCAAACGTTGCGGTCTTTTGCAGCTTCCTCCCAGTTGTTGTGGTCGATGCCTGCTTGTTTCATGTCACGTTTGCACACGTCCTTGAAACGCAGTCGGGGGCGACCAAGGGGTCTGGAGCCTGTTGACAGTTCGCCGTACAGGACAGCTCTGGGGAGCCGGCTGGGGTCCATCCTGTGGACATGGCCAAGCCATCTGAGGCGGCGTTGGCTGAGCATGGTGAACAGGCTGGTGGAGTGAGCACGGTCTAGGACTTCCATGTTGGGAACTTTGTCCTGCCATGAGATTCCCAGGATGCGGCGAAGACAGCGCAGGTGGAAGCTGTTTAGCTGTTTCTCATGTCTGGTGTAGGTGGTCCAGGCCTCGCTGCCATACATCAGTGTGCTAATGACGCAGGCTTGATAGACCTGGAGTTTAGTGCGCGTGGATAGCTGGTTGTTCGACCATACTCTTTTGGACAGCCTGGCCATCACTGAGGCGGCTTTCGCAAGACGGGTGGCACGTTCTGTGTCAAGTGACAAGTCACTGGAGATTGCGGATCCAAGGTATGTAAAGGTGTTGACACATTCCAGAGTCTGATTGTCGACGGAGATGGAGAGTGGAGTTTCAGCATCTTGGCCCATGACATTGGTCTTCTTTAGGCTGATGGTGAGACCAAACTCTTTACAGTCAGATGAAAGTCTGTCCATCAGCCTCTGGAGCCCGGACTATGTGTGGGATGCTAGAGCTGCATCATCAGCAAAAAGCATTTCCCTCAGGAGGACACTGGTCACCTTGGTCTTGGAGCGCAAACGGGCAAGGTTGAAAAGTTTCCCATCAGCTCTCGTGTGTAGGGAGACACCTTCAGAACATGTGCCGAAAGCAGTAGACAGAACGACGGAGAAGAAAATTCCAAAGAGGGTTGGTGCAAGAACGCAGCCCTGTTTTACGCCGCTGCGGATTGGAAAGGCCTCTGATGTTCCTCCTTCCCAACAGACGGAACCCTGTGTGTTTTCGTGGAATGATCTTATGACGGCGAGGAGTTTTGGGGGGCAGCCGATCTTTGCAAGCATCTTGAAGAGACCATCTCTGCTGACAAGGTCGAATGCTTTAGTGAGATCAACAAAGGCGAGATACAAGGGTCTCCTCTGTTCCCGGCACTTCTCCTGCAGCTGCCGAAGGGTGCAAATCATGTCCACTGTGGATCTTGCTGCCTTAAAGCCACATTGTGACTCAGGGTAGACACGTTCTGCAAGGAGGTGGAGTCTAGCAAGGGCGACACGAGCGAAGACTTTCCCCACGATGTTAAGCAGGGAGATGCCGCGGTAATTATTACAGTCACTACGGTCTCCCTTGTTCTTGTACAGTGTGACAATCTTGGAGTCACGCAGATCCTGGGGGACGGCTCCATCCTTCCAACAGAGGCAGAGGAGATCATGAAGGTGCGGCAGTAAGGAAGGTTTCCCAAGCTTTATGACATCAGGTGTTATCCCGTCAGCACCTGGGGCCTTGCCGCATGTGAGGTTGTCAATAGCTTTGCTGAGCTCTTCCTGCGTGGGTTCCTTGTCAAGCTCCTTCATAACAGGCAGGTTTGCAACTCCACTCAGACCCTCCTCTGACACAATGCTCTCAGTGGCATATAACTCTGTGTAGTGTTCAGCCCATCTTCCCATCTGCTTGTTGCGGTCAGTGATGACTTCACCAGACTTGGCTTTCAGTGGTGCGGTTTTCTTGATGGACGGGCCGGTTGCTTGCTTTATCCCCTCATACATGCCCCTGATATCTCCCGTGTCCGAGGCCCTTTGTATGTTGGAGGAGAGCTCGAGCCAGTAGTTGTTGGCACAGCTACGTGCCGTTCGCTGGGCTTCGCTCTTGGCCTTTCTCAAGGCGTCAAGGTTCCTCTGTGAGGGGTTTCCCTTGTGCCTGAGGAAAGCGGTACGCTTTGCCTCTATAACTGGCTCCATCACTGCAGCACTAGCCTCAAACCAGTCTGCATTTCTTTTCGTTCTCTTCCCATATGTTGCAATGGCTTGGTCGTAGATGGTATCACGCAAGCATTTCCATTTGTCCACAGCACTTTGCCTGATTGATGGTCCACAGAGTGCTTGGTCAAGGGAGGTGAGGAAGCGTTGTGTGACAGCCAGGTTGGTATAACGACTGGCATTGATACGTGGACGGGCCTTCTGCTTGGTGTAATAGATCTGTTTTGGTCGAAGCTTGACCTTGCTGAGGACTAGTGAATGGTCCGTGTCGCAGTCAGCACTGTGAAACGTCCTTGTGAGAAGCACGCTGTTAAGGGCCTCTCGCCTCGTGATGATGAGGTCGAGCTGGTGCCAATGTTTAGATCTGGGGTGTCTCCAGGATACCCGGTGCAGAGGCTTAGTCTGGAAGAAGGTGTTCGTGATACAGAGCTTGCGGTAGCAGCACAGCTCTAGCAGACGTTGTCCATTTTCGTTCATGCTCCCCACTCCAAAATGACCAAGGCAGTCTGGCCAGGATTTGTGGTCAGCACCTACCCTGGCATTGAAGTCTCCCAGAAGGAGCAGATGCTCATTTTTCGGGATGGTGTTGACAGCCGCGTCAAGTTCCTCATAGAACTTGTCTTTTGACTCTGGTGGTGAGCAGAGGGTCGGGGCATAAGCACACAACAGGTTTGCTGGTCCGCTGCTGGTAGAAAGGCGGATTACAAGGATCCGCTCAGAGCCTTCGGTCGGTGGGTCCATCATGGGAAGCAGAGTGTTTTTCACTGCAAATCCCACACCATATTCCCGGGATTCCTCTGCACTCTTTCCCTGCCAGAAGAAAGTATAGTGTTTTTCCTTCAGAGAGCCAAAGCCAGCAAGACGTGTCTCTTGGAGCGCAGCAATGTCGACATTAAGTCGGTGGAGCTCACGGTCAATGATAGCGGTCTTGCGCGAGTCGCCAATGAGATCAAGGCTGTCCAAGAGCCCTGTGCGCATTGTTCTGACATTCCAGCTTGATACTCGAAGAGCTGGTATCTTCGTTTTCTTTCTCTCAGTTTTCGCTTTTTTTCTGATCATCTTTGGTGCAATTGTTGACGTTTGCTAGCCGTGCTTTACCCTATTCCCCGCCAGGATGATGTGGCGGGTTGACACCTAATTGACCGGGGGCTGCCCGGCTTGAGGCGGGCGGTGGCTAATCATTAGTCAATGATTCCTCCCACCGTCGAAGCTGGCGCCAAACGGGTGGAACTTAAGACTGCCAGCTTCCGTGTTGTTTCCTCCCTTTAGAGGGGAGGCTGGAGTGACCTCTCCGTGGCGCAAGCCTGGGCAGAAAATATGGAGATCTTGGGTTGCCCAGACATCAAGATCCCCCTCTCGGCCGTGACGATGTGGCCCAGAGGAAAGCAATGCAATACATCTGGCATCGACTTGGCTGCAGGAGCTGCCAGCAGGGGGTCAGCAATGACACCCAGCCGCCTCAGGGGCTCCACTCCTGATTTTCTGTCTGGGTTTACTCCCATAGCCTTTCCTTCTCCCAAAGGTACCACAAGGCAGCGGGTGGGGGGGCAGGGGGAGATGACGACTATTCGACCCATAGATGGGGCAGTGGTTGGCGGATGCCAGGGCGTGTCCACACACCGGTGGGCCTGCACACCTCGCCTCTAGGGCCCACTGCTGCTCCGAGATCCCCTACAGTTTAGCCTGAGACCGCGAGGTCCCAGTTACCGTGTGTGGCCGCGAGGAGGCACTGTAGGAGTCTTGGTGGTGGAGAGGCTGTGTACCAGCAGGAGGAGACTTATGCACTCGGCTCCTCTTTTCACCCACCCAGGGGCTAGCTGGCGGCGATAGCTGTAAGCAGAGAGTAGCAAGCAGGGGCAGCATGCAGCATGCACTAACTACAAGCACTTCTGCCACAAATCTAACGCACTGACGCATCACACGCACCCTGTGCGCGAGCACTCACACACATCCGTCCATAGCTACTTCTAAATCACTAATCCTCGCCTCCATGGCGACAAATAAAGTATGTTTCTTACAAGTATCATCCCTGCAGGACAATGAATAGCTAAAAATGCTTCACTACACACCGTAGCTCACCGGCGTCAAAATGTAAACAAACGCCATTGGTGGATCTGCACCTAACATCCACTGTAATGATACCAAGTACAATAGAGTATCGAGTCGATACTACTATGATAACATCGATATTTTTTGGCATCACAACATCTTCTTTCGTTTTTTTTAAATTCATATTATGTTAATAAACTCAGGAACTATGTCCCTGGACACATGAGGACTTTGAATATGACCAATGTATGATCCTGTAACGACTTGGTATCGGATTGATACCCACATTTGTGATATCATTCAAATGTAAAGTATTCAAACAACAGAAGAATAAATTATTATTAAATTTTAACAGAAGTGTAGTACATGTAGTACATGTTAAAAAAAGAAAGTAAGCAGATATTAACAGTAAATTAACAAGTGGATTAATAATTAATTTTGTACCACTTGTCCTTAATAATAATAAAATGGAAAATGACACAATATGTTACTGCATATGTAAGCAGACTAAATTAGGAACCTTTGTTTGCTTTCTTACAACTAAAAGACAAGTTGTCTAATATGTTCATTATTTTATTTAAGGACAAACTTACAATAAGAAACATATATTTAATGTACCGTAAGATTTTTTGTTAAAATAAAGCCAATAATGCAATTTTTTGTCGTCCCCTTTGTTTAGAAAAGTACCGAAAAGTACCGAAAAGTATCAAAATAATTTTGGTACCAGTATCGGTACCAAAATATTTGTATCGGGACAACACTAGCATAGTGCAAAGGTACCAAAAAGTGGTACACTCGAGATCATTTATTTTGGTGCCTTACACAACAAATGTTTACAAATAATATGTACTAACTGAAAGGGATTTGGTCACTTTTATGGCACTGAGACAGGTTTCTGTACTTGAAATCAGGATGAGGGTTATGAGGGCGGAGCTTAAAGACCTGGCTGAGTAAAATTATGCCAGCGATGTCATCCTGACCACACAGCAGCGTGATTTGTGATGGCGTAGCATGCATGGGGACACCAAGTCGCTCTCTTATGCGAAATAAAAGGATGAACGTGGGAAAAAAAAGAACATGTTTTGTTCCTCGTTTAAAAAAATAGCCGCCGAACAAGCAACCTTTGCAGACGAGAACAACAGATGCTGTTAAAAGCGGGCCAGAACCTGCTCACCTAATAGCGAGCTGGACATGAATAGCGACGTTGTCTGAGTCTCATCTGTTTGCCACCAAACAAGCAACTTATTTGAAAAAAAAAAAAGTCATGTGACGTGCGACGGCAGATGCACAGGAAATGCTTTTGATCAAACCCAGCGTCTAGCGAGTGTGTGCGAGTGTTTTCTTGGCACCGCCCGCAGCTTTTCCAAGCAGAGGGGAATGATGCTGCTTTTAATCCCAGTGTCTCGCGGCTCCGCTCTGTCCTGCTGCCACATGTGAGGGCGCTTGTTTGTGACGCCATATTGTTCACTTTTTTTTTTTTTTTTTAAATAGAATTTTAGTTAAACAAGGAGGAGGCAAACAGCTGCTTGCCAGACCAGTTGGCACTGACGGCTAAAGTATAGTAAAGTTTTATATGGCCCATTCAAACGAGCTGATGCTAGCACTCTCAGGAATATTCCGGCTCAATTTGGGTCTCTGGTTCATGAGAGGTCAAGTTGATTTAAAGCACCACAATTTAATTATTGTAGAAAATATATTTTTGTTTGTTTGTCTGAGGTGCGGCACTTTCCAAATGGATGGTGGGGCGTCAATTAAAGTGGAGGAACATGAGAAAATACAGTAAAATTGTTAATGGATGATAATTTGTCAAAGAGCCCCTTTTATACAATGGGGACTTTTCGCAGTAATATATGTTCCGGTTTATGACCACCAAATGTGAGAAAAAATCTATCATCTCCGTTACTTTTTCACAGTGGTGTGCCGTCAGGGCCAGCAAGGCCTTCTCTGCTGGCCTAACATAACCAGAAATCATGATCATAGTTAAAGATAAAAGTATTTTTTATTTACTTTCCCTAAATATCTAAAAGTATTCATATTATTTTCATGTCATATTATGCTCCTTCCAGCGCTGTTGTTTTTAGTTTATAGAGTTTTTATCCAATCAGAATTCAGTTAGCTTGCGCAGTAACCCCATGAGGGATGTTTTTGATGAGCACCTTGTGGGGTAAACTGTAATAACTCAGCCAACACGCCTCGTCTGCATCTTTTATGATTAGACAAGACAACCCATATATTTTCAAGACCATTTTCAAGAAGGATATTTAAAGACAAACTAGGTCTTGTGAGACCATGTCGGCCAAGATGAAGCTCGAATGGGTTCTACAGATTGTGAGTTCAGATATTTTATTTCTTTATCTTTTCACGTTTAATATGTTTTTTGCAATTTTAATTTTGACAATACCACATTAGATATGTTTTAATTGCTGATGAGGGTTTATTGATTTTTAAATGCGCCAGAAAATAACCCGTTATGTAGTGCGCAAATGTGTTTCTGTATAGTATTTCTCCAGCAATGGTAATGTGGGGACATAAATTAAGGTATTTTCACTGCAAAAACTGAAATCTAAGTAAGATTAAATATCTCAAATAAGAGTGATATATGCTTATTTTCTGTCTGATAAGAATTATTCTCTCTAAGAAGATTTTATGTTAGTGTTTTACTTGTTTTGGTCCTAAATTATCTCAGTAAGATATTACAGCTTGTAGCTGAGATTTTATGACCGATATTGAGTAAAACATGCTTGAAACTAGAATATCAACTGTTGCAAAGCTGTGTCATCAACACTCACAAGTATAAAATTATTTTTTTAAAGTAATAATTTCTTATTTCAAGCATGACAAAAAAAATCATGACTTTGACACAATTTTGTCACATAATTAAAACGGATGGACTTTGCTGTTTTATTTTCAATGAAACAATAGAAAATACGTACTCATAAAGTAGTACAGTTGGCACAGTACAGTAAACTGACAGTTAATATGTAAACATTTAACATGTGACATTTCTAACAATTTTGAACAGAAATAGTTCATGCACATTCAGATTAATTCTTGAAAATTACAATTCAAAAAATTTTGGCCGGCGGCCGGGCTGTATATATGCGCACTAATTGACTGAAAAAGCACGCACTCGGCGCGATGATGTCATGTTATCGATGGAAAAATGCATTTTTAGATCATATGATTTGCCTGAGCGGCTAGGAGACCCCGAGAGTAACAAGCCTTGTTGCCTTTCCATTAAGAACAATACATTTGTTTTTAGTATAAGTTTTCTGGTTTCAAGAAATGTAATGCCGAGCGCATATCATTATGTCAAGATAATGGCACTAGCATTTACTTAATTTAAGAATATTTTTCAACATATTGAGCAAAAAGGTCTCTCTTTTTTTTCTACCAAGAAAAGTGCACTTGTTATTAGTGAGAATATGCTTATTTTAAGGTATTTTTGGGTTCATTGAAGTTAGATAATTTTACTTGTTTTGGAAAGTCTTGACAAGCCAAATTTTCTTGTTCAATTGGCAGATAATTTTGCTTAGTTCAAATAAAATACCCCAAATGTTTTTTTTTTTTTTTCTTGTTTTTGAACACTGACTTTTTGGAGTGCTGAGAGGTAATCATTAAAGTCGGACATCACGGAAGGCCTAGGTGGGAAACGCACGGCCTGTCCCTGCTTTTTTACTATTACGAAAAGAAACGCTCAAGCACTTGCTTTAGAAGTTGCGGCTCGTCATGAAGGCAAAGCCTCCTTCCTCTTTCCTCAGGGATGTGAAACTGCCTCTGACCCGACACTAGGTAGATGAGCCTACTCACTACACATTTTAGAATGCAGCCTGCAGCTCTGCCAACTATCCATTAGTCAGCTACGGACATGGTATGTTGTTGTTCTTCAGCTATAATGCTAACCGAGCACGATGTTACGATTAAAGTGTGAGTGTAATGTTTGCATGTAGCTCACCTAGCTATGCTAGTGTTGCTAACGTTTGTGTCATCCAATCACACGCCAATGTGACATTATCTCAAGTGATATATGGCATATATTAAAGTATTTTGGACAATACGTTTGTTTTTTTGCGTATTCCTTTTGTTAGAATTTGGGAACAAATGTCCACTGCAGAGGACGCTGGTTCTTAGGGGGAGAGACACTGTAACTCTACACTTGTAATAGATTCCATAGATTACATAAAACAACATCAAGGAGTAGGACAGGAGGACGTAAACGTTAGCAACACTAGCATATAGCTTCAGTAAGTAAGCTCCATGCTAACATTACACGCACATTTGAACTGCAGCATCAAGCTTGGTTAGCCTGTTAGCTGAAGAAACCTACGTGGTCAAGCCTACACCTCCCACATCTGTAGCTGTCTGACAAAAAATTGCAGAGCTCTGGTTTACATTTCAAGGCTTGAAGTGAAGCCTTCTTCTTGTTTATTTTTTTTTACATAGTGGAAGCGTATATATGTCCGCCCTGAGATCTGTAGGTCGTGAGTTCAAACCCCGGCCGAGTCATACCAAAGACTATAAAAATGGGACCCAATACCTCCCTGCTTGGCACTCAGCATCACGTGTTGGAATTGGGGGGTAAATCACCAAAATTATTCCCGAGCATGGCCACCGCTGCTGCTTACTGCTCCCCTCACCTCCCAGGGGGTGAACATGAGATGGGTCCAATGCAGAGGGTAATTTCACCACACCTAGTGTGTGTGTGACTATCAGTGGTACTTTAACTTTAACTTTAACACTAGGGTTGTACGGTATACCAGTATTAGTATAGTACCGCGATACTAATGAATCATAATCTGTACTATACCGCCTCTGAAAAGTACCGGTCTTTGATACCCAAATTTGTGGTATCATCCAAAACTAATGTAAAGTATCAAACAACAGAAGAATAAGTGATTATTACATTTTAACATGTTAAAGGAGAAAGTAAGCAGATATTAACAGTAAATGAACAAGTAGATTAATATTTCATTTTCTACCACTTGTCCTTAATAATTTTGACAAAATAATAGAATGGAAAATGACACAATATGTTATACGTCAGCAGCTAAATTAGGAGCCTTTGTTTGCTTACTTACTACTAAAAGACAAGTTGTCTTGTATGTTCACTATTCTATTTAAGGACAAACTTGCAATAAGAAACATATGTTTAATGTACCCTAAGATTTTTTCTTAAAATAAAGCCAATAATGCAGTTTTTTGTGGTCCCCTTTATTTAGAAAAGTATCGAAAAGTGTTGAAATAATTTTGGTACCGGGACCGGTACAAAATGTTGGTATCGTTACAACACTAATACACACAGAGACACAGCGCATTAAAGCTACAGATCCAAAATAATGTGGTCCAAACACTGAGACTTATTTAAAATTGTTGAAAATGATAGCGACGTTTGTATGAGGTGTTATGTTTTGATGCGAGTATGACAAATTCCAAGTGTCTGTGTATTGCGGTACTCACGCCGGGGCTCCCGCGGTCCATCCACGGTGACCTTAATGGCTCTGTGGTAAGTGGCCACTTGCGGCGGGTTGGTGAATACTGTGATTGTCAGCGTGAAGCTCTTGCCTGCGAAGACATCAAAACCACATCAATTGACACGGCGTTTGCAGAGACAACGCGACACATTCACGGCCCCAAAAGCGTCCCGCAGTCACAAGTGTGCTTGCGGTGCCACAATAGCCAGTGCAAACCGAGCGGGGGCGGATTGAGGAGGATTAACGGCGGACAACGCTGGCTTGTGTGAGAGGGTCTATTTAGGTTGGCTGGCACGCTCTAAGTGGAGCCTGGACTGCAGGAGACAGTGTGGCGTTATGTAGACTCTCTGCAGCGTGAGTGGGCGACAGGCATTTTAATAGTCACTTCCTCTCGCCATAATCCCCGGCAAGCGCTGCCTGGGAGATGAGAGTGTGTGAGTGTGTCCATGTGTGTGTGAGCTCCCATGGGCATGCCCACGGAATGCCGTGAATCAGAGCGCCAGGTCAGCAGCACCATGAACAGTAAAAAGGTATGTGTCATGTCACCGTGGCAACCAGCAGCGAAACAGGAAATGGGGAGGGGGGGGTAGATGCGTCGACTCATCGCAGCAGCTGTCCGTCCGCACGTGGGCGTCCTCCACGCTGACTGTAAACATGAGGACAGATGCAACAGGTGTCCTGCACGGCGGCCATGAGGAGGACGCTAAAATCTAAAACTGAAGCGTGATGTCGTCCTAAAACACCTCAGTGTGAGCAACTTTAAGCCAATCAGCAAGCCGAAGAAAGACATTTGTGGAAGAGCAAAAACAAACAACCAGGAGGTATTTCTGCTGCTGTTGATAAAAATAGTAATTTAAAATAACATAACAGTTGACCAACAACTAAATTACATTCTAGTCCTGCAGGTAGTGCTATTAACAGCCTTTTCGGCTTTGTGATGATAACCACAGAACAGGAAGTAGCACTTATAGGGCCTGGCTGCTTAACGACATATTGTCATTTGTACAACAGGTTAAAAATGTTGAAATGCTACCTAAAAAAAACACATGTTCATGTAATTAAGGATTTGGAGAGTGACAGTTTGACACCTGAACAGATTAATACAAAACTCAAAACCAGTGAAGTTGGCATGTTGTGTAATTCGTAAATAAAAACAGGATACAATGATTTGCAAATCTTTTTCAACTTATATTCAATTGAATAGACTGCAAAGACAAGATACTTAATGTTCGAACTGAGAAGCGTATTATTTTTAAAAAAATAATCATTCACTTAGAATTTAATGGCAGCAACACAATGCAAAAAAAGTTTGCACAGGGGCATTTTTACCACTGTGTTACATGGCCTTTCCTTTTAACTACACTCAGTAAACGTTTGCAAGAGATTAAATTTGGGAACTGAGGAGACCAATTTTTTAAGCTTTTCAGGTTGGAATTCTTTCCCATTCTTGCTTGATGTACATCTTAAATTGTTCAACAGTCTGGGGTCTCTGTTGTGGTATTTTAGGCTTCATATTGCGCCACACATTTTCAATGGGAGACAGGTCTGGACTACAGGCAGGCCAGTCTAGTACCCGCACTCTTTTACTATGAAGCCACGTTGATGTAACACGTGGCTTGGCATTGTCTTGCTGAAACAAGCAGGGGCGTCCATGATAACGTTGCTTGGACGGCAACATATGTTGCTCCAAAACCTGTATGAGACCTTTCAGCATTAATGGTGCCTTCACAGATGTGTAAGTTACCCATGCCTTGGGCACTAATAGACTTAGACTTAGACTTAGACAAACTTTAATGATCCACAAGGGAAATACACCCCCATACCATCACAGATGCTGACTTTTCAACTTTGCGCCTATAACAATCCGGATGGTTCTTTTCCTCTTTGGTCCGTAGGACACGACGTCCACAGTTTCCAAAAACAATTTGAAATGTGGACTGTCAGACCACAGAACAATTTTACAATTTGCATCAGTCCATCTTAGATGAGCTCGGCCCCAGCGAAACCGGCAGTGTTTCTGAGTGTTGTTGATAAATGGATTTCGCTTTGCATAGTAGAGTTTTAACTTGCACTTACAGATGTAGCGACAAACTGTAGTTACTGACAGTGGTTTTCTGAAGTGTTCCTGACCCCATGTGGTGATATCCTTTACACACTGATGTCGCTTTTTGATGCAGTACTGCCTGGGAGATCGAAGGTCCGTAATATAATTGCTTGAACGTTTTGATGATATTATAGACCCTACATGGTGAAATCCCTAAATTCCTTGCAATAGCTCGTTGAGAAATGTTGTTCTTAAACTGTTCGACAAATTGCTCACGCATTTGTTCACAAAGTGGTGACTCTCTCCCCATCCTTGTTTGTGAATGACTGAGCATTTCATGGAAGCTGCTTTTATACCCAATCAAGGCACCCACCTGTTCCCAATTAGCCTGTCCACCTGTGGGATGTTCCAAATAAGCGTTTGATGAGCATTCCTGAACTTTTTTGCCACTTGTGCCAGCTTTTTTTAAACATGTTGAAGGCATCAAATTCCAAATGAGCTAATATTTGCAAAACATAACAAAGTTTTCCAGTTTGGACATTAAGTATCTTGTATTTGCAGTCTATTAAATTGAATATAGGTTGAAAAGGATTTGCAAACCATTGTATTCTGTTTTTATTTACGATTTACACAACGTGCCAACTTCACTGGTTTTGGGGTTTGTAAATGCAAACCCATTTGACAACGTGAAGTTGTCAGACTCGTCCTAATGATGCTATCCACTTATGCTAAGCTAGCCATGCTATCAATCATGCCTCTGTGCTGTGTCATCATCACCATCCCTCCTTCCTAGCCAGGTATTCATTTCAGACACCCGTAGTCTGATCTCCCCGGGAGCTCCCATGTCACTTCCTGTCGCTAGATTCTGTGTCACGACGATGCGTCTCCGCAGCAGCGGGCCAAACACTAACTCTCCTCCTCATCCCTCTTGTTCCCTTCTCTGCCACGAGGGATAGACGAGACAAAACTACAGGTCCTACTCTCTTCTTACAGAGCACACCTTTAAAAATACATGAAAGGCATTTTGAACAGGCATGGGAACGTGACAAAGGTGCTGCACGTTTGCTCGCCTGCAAGGACTGTGGTCGCGTCAGGTCATCATTAAATTATTCCTTTCAGCAAAGCTGTTATGTTGTCTTGGCTGATACACGGGGAACTTTGCAGAGGGGTGGGGCACGGACTGCATTCTAATGTGGACGGAGAAAACCTTCTGTGTACACATACCATAATACATGTGTTCTCCTACTGATATATTTGTACAGTATATATTAATGTTTTAACATGTTGTGTATAAAACTGTGTTTTCAATATAAGAACAAGTACTTCCCCCTCAGGCCACACCAACTTCATTCAGCAAAGACACAGGTTGCTATTTTTTAAGTATTTAACAAAGCGCAGGACGATTAGTGAAGGCATTTTTAAGGGCTAACGGATGTCAATTAGGTCATGACTGCAACCACAGAGTCAGGTTAGCCATTAAAACCTACTACACAGATTACAGTGTCAAATATGCTTTGATGAGACGTTGTGATGAGTGAGTACACCCCAGATCCCACCTCACTCCTACCCACTTCTCTAAAGTGGGCTGGCTCAAGGTGGAGGACAGAGTTAAACAACTTGCACTGAGCCTAGTCTATAAAATCCGCTACACCTCCCTGATACCGAAGTACATGACAAACTACTTCTTTAATGTAAATGACCGCCATAACCACAACACCAGGGGGAGCTCCACTAACCACGTTACACCCAGATTCCGAACTAACAAAGGTCTTAACTCATTCTCTTTCTATGCCACATCAATGTGGAATGCGATCCCAACAGGTATAAAAGAAGGGCATCTCTATCCTCCTTCAAAACCGCAATAAAAGTTCACCTCCAGGCAGCTACAACCCTAAACTAACACCCTCCCCGGATTGCTAATAATCAAATGTAAACAATCAAATGCAGATACTTTTTCTTTTTCTTATGCCTTCTGATCTCTCTCTCTCTCTCTCTCTCTCTCTCTCTCTCTCTCTCTCTCTCTCTCTCTCTCTCTCTCTCTCTCTCTCTCTCTCTCTCTCTCTCTCTCTCTCTCTATGTCCACTACTTGATGTCCATATCCTCCCCTCCCCCTCCACACCCCTGATTGTAAATAATGTAAATAATTCAATGTGATTATCTTATGTGATGACTGTATGATGATGATAGTATATATGATAGTATATATCTGTATCATGAATCAATTTAAGTGGACCACGACTTAAACAAGTTGAAAAACTTATTCGGGTGTTACCATTTAGTGGTCAATTGTACGGAATATGTACTTCACTGTGCAACCTACTAATAAAAGTCTCAATCAATCAATCAATGTCTGTTAACCTCCCTATCGCGACTTACATCAAAATAATTGTGTAAAACATTTGCCAAAAAAAAACATTATTAATTCATTTGCACCCACATTGTATTACTACAGTACATTTGCATATATAAAAGTATTTTTCTTTTACATACTATTGTGATTAATACAGTGAATTTGCACAAATCCATCCATTTGGGTAAAAGGCGTATACACCTTGAACAAGTCAATTTGCAAAAATATATACAGTACGTAATTTTTTTTTTTTACATATCTGCACATATACATTTATTTTTATTATATTTTCACATATCCATTGTTTAATACATTTGCACATACACAGTTTTAATACATGTTCATGCATCATTTTTTTTATAAATTTACAAATCAAGAATATTTGAAATGCATTTTCACATATACATTTATTTTCTAATACACTAATCAACAAATATTTTTTTTCTAAATTTATTTGCCTATATACATGTATTTTAAAAATATTTGCACCTATGAATTATGTTTAATACATTTTTACAAATAAATTATTTCTTAATACATTTCCACACAAAAATATTTGAAATACAGTTTTACATATTGCTCGCTAGTGTTACCATATCTGAGGTATTGTACAGAAATATAGGGAAATAATTACAAATGTACACTTCATTCACTAATCGTGTTACAAAAAAGATCAGTTAAAATAATACATAATTTTGGATATAGAGAAAATTCAAAACCTTTATTCATTGAATCGAAAATACTGAAATTCCACGACATAGTGAATTTGCAAACAGCTAAAATTATTCACAAAGCAAACTACAATCTGCTACCCAAAAATATACAACAATTCTTCTCAATAAGAGAGGAGAAATATAATGTTAGAAAAAAAATTAATTTAAAACATTTGTATGCACGTACAACACATAAAACATTCAGTATATCAATATGTAGAATAAATTAAGGCATGGATTAAGTTAATTATAATTCATTATTTTAATGATGTTGGATCTGTGTTGTTGTTGTTATTGTTGTTGTTGTTGTTGTTGTTGTTGTTGTTGTTGTTGTTGTTGGGGACAAGTGTTGTAAATTAGGGTTAGGGCTTTGGCTACAAACACTATGATGCATACATTGGATAACTGTTTCAGATGTCTATGTTTTTGTATCTCTCCCTATTTCAAATAAACCTCTATAATAATAATAAAAGCAAAGAAATCAAACAATGTACTAATATAATCCACTTCAAGAAACTCTTCAAACTTAAAGTATTTACAAAGTACAAAGAAGAAGAACCATGAAAAACATTCTGAATTTATTTCACCATCCATTTATTTTGTAGATAATCTTATTTATCTCACTATATGAAATATAATTTACCTCACTAATAATTATTAATTTATTTAATTTTCATGGTATAACTTATGGAGTATATTGTGAATAAATTGAGAACAGGAAGTGAACAAAAGTTTTAGCAACTGCTATGTAAAGGAAAAGGTTTAAATAGGATTAAATAAACTCTGCTTCTTCCTACTCCATTTCGAACATGTTGAATAGAGAAACTGGAAATTGTGATGTATCATGTTGTATGCATACATGTTCGAAATATACACAAACTCAACTCAACTCAACATGTTTAACTATTTAATACATTTGCACATGTAAATGTATTGTTTTGGATATATTTGCACATATGAATTTATTTTAGTTTTATACATTTAAATACATTTAAACTAGGGCTGTCAAATGATGTTTTTTTTAAATAAATCAGATTAATCCCATTTTGGTATTTGAATTAATAATGATTAATTCCAGGTGATTACTTTCTTGCATAATTAAAATTCGCTTAAGAAAAGATCTCAATAATTGTACCAAAATGCAATTTTATTGTCAGAATTTCATCCAGGGACATTTTTAATTATTTAACTTGAATGCATGTCATTTATTTGCACAAAAAATAGAAACAGGTTCATAGCTTGTGCTGCTAAAATAAACTGCATGTTTAATCCAAGTGTGTTCATGATTAATGCAACATTGTTGTGATTAATCACACAAGTTAACTCGATAGTTTTGACAACCCTAATTTAAACATAAACATTTAATTACAATTATATTTGCCTGAGTGCAGCTGGGATAGGCTCCAGCACCCCCACAACCCTGAAAGGGACAAGCGGTAGAAAATGGATGGATAATTGCACTTATAAAAGATGTTATAATATATATAATACATTTGCACATACACATCTATTGTTAAATGCACTTAAACATAAAACAATATTTTTCTAACTACACTTGCTTGTAAACATTCATTTTTTGTAATTCATTTGTATATCTAATGTATTTATTTAAATACATGTACACATATGTCACTATAATGCATATTGTAAGTCATAGACACAAAACATACTGTGTGCTAGGGTTGTACGATGTACTGGTATTAGTATAGTACCGGGATACTAATGAACCATATTCGGTACTATACCGCCTCTGAAAAGTACCGGTTCACCCAAATTTGTGGTATCATCCAAAACTAATGAATAGTATCAAACAACAGAAGAATAAGTGGTTATTACATTTTAACAGAAGTGTAGATAGAACATGTTAAAAGAGAAAGTAAATAGATATTAACAGTAAGTGAACAAGTAGATTAATAATTCATTTTCTACCACTTGCCGGTACCGGTACTAAAATATTGTTATCGGGACAACACTACTGTGTGCTAAATCATTCTTACGTCATTTGTGGTTTAGTTTTATGAATAAAGAAGTACTGCCATTTGTATTTCACCTGAATAAAATAAAAATGTGACATCCATTGTTGCATGTGATCCGAGTGTGAGCATGTTTTTTTTTTATCTCGTTTGAACTGTATTGTAATCATTTTGGTCAAAAAAATCATTACATGAAGTGTCCATAACATTTCATCAATTCATTTATTTGATGATAGCTAAAACCAACGCAACAGAGGAGAAAATATGCCGTTAAAAATATTTAAATTAGCTGTGTGTTACGGGTTCCAAAGTAAATATTTTGCAATAGCTGTGATGTGAGACTGTGTTTAATTTTGTGTTTGGAACCCTTGGCCTACATCAGGGGTGTCCAAAGTGCAGCCCGGGGACCATTTGCAGCCCGCAGCTAATTGTTTAGCGGCCCGCCACACATTCTGGAAATGCTATTGCAAAAATTAAAAATAAACATTAAAAAAAGTGGAATGAGGTGAAATCTAAAGAGGAAAAGTTGCAATGTTGACACAAAGCATCCACGCAGGCTGTTTGTTTTTCTTTTGTCTTTCCTTATTTTGCTTATTTTGCAATTGTTCAAAAAACAAACAAAAAAACAATTTTTAATTCAATGTTATAATCAATTATTGACCTATTCAAGGCTCCAAATACTTCAAATATTTCGCTTTAAAATGTTTTATGTGGAAAATATTGCATATATTGTGAGGTTGCCATATAAAAACAATGTTTTCTTTGACATAAGAGCATAAAACAAACAGGACAGATATATCTGAAGTTGATCTCGTAATTTAAGTGTTGAAAGTAAAACAAATATATGATAAAAATGTATCACTATATGAGTAGGGGACCTTTTGGATCCCAAATATATTTAATGAGATTTTATTTATCTTTTCACTGTGATTGATCAAAAATAATAATGAATTAAAATCAATGGTGTCCTGCATTATTGATCTTTTTAGGGTTTCAATTACTTCACATCAAACATTGCTTTCTGAATGTTTTGGGCGGTGGGGAAAATACTGCATATTTCAGTTTTACTATAAAAAACAAAGTTGTCTTTGACAGAAAAGCCATAAAACCTTTTTTTTTAACGTTATATCAACCTGAAGTTGATATAGAGATTTACTGTAAGCGCTTAAATAAATAAAAATAATAATAATTTGACTTATTTTTAACATTTTAATGACTGAGACCCTTTATATTTAT